>NW_012070617.1:0-739 GCF_000956235.1 Wasmannia auropunctata | reverse complement strand
CCCCAGCACAAAAATTATGTTATAACAAATAATCTATTAAATATTTTAACTTCAAAATTTTTTTATAGCTTCTCAAGAACTTACTTTTTAAAGTTATATGAGTGATATGGACAAAAAATAAAATTGAGTACTTTTAAAAATTCATTTGCTTTTCTCAGGGTTACATACTTCAAATTAACGAAGAGTGGGCCTGGGGTGTGTTACACCCCAGTGTGTCAAACAAGGGTTAAATTCACTGTTTGAAATTCTTTCTAATAAAATGAATCACACACATCTAAAAGTATAACTGTTCTCATTCAAATTAATTCCATTTTTTTAAGGCCTTAATGTAAATTATTTCTGATATCTTTTTTTATAATAATTGTTCAAAATTGATAATTTTTACATTATTCCAGTTAATCATGTGATAAAAATTCCAATATATGTATAATTAGTAATAACGGAGTGTCGTAAGAGATATCAGAGTTTATTTTTTTCTTGTGTTCAGAGACCCGTATTTTTAATTGTTTTTTGTTTGACCTACGTATGAAATATCATAATTTTTACAAAAGATTTTATATACAACAATTATGTTCGTCTTATCTATTTAAACATCTATACCCAATCAAGAATTTAGTCTTATTAATAGTTAAAGCAACTTTTAGACGCGTTTTTATGTAAAGAAAAGCTATAATTTTCATATTATTATCTGATCCATCTTCCAATATAACTTTATTATTTCTGGAAATAAATAATAAGA
>NW_012070616.1:0-590 GCF_000956235.1 Wasmannia auropunctata | reverse complement strand
AAGTTAATCATTTTACGATGATTTTTCGCGGAGTTACCGTTAACCAAAGTTGACCAATTTTTGCTCAAAATTTTTCTATGCCATAATTTTTTTGAGCAGTGTATATATATATATATATATATACATTTTTTATATGTATGCAGAAGAATGAATAACACGATGGAACGTGTTGCTAAATGCATTCAAAGTCAGAAGAGGCGTCGAGTATTACAAAAGCCAGCTCTTTTACCAATGAGTACAGAGAGGGATGTAGTATCTTTCGAAGATGTGGATGAAGAAACGTACGAAGAAGTGGTAAGTCGGTATATAAAGTTTTTTAAATAATTGTTTGGATGAAAAAATTATATCATCATATTTAGATCTAAATAATTCGAATTATTTAAGCAAAGTTATTTAGTTATATACATATACAGGGCTGGGCATATTTCAAATACTTGTATTTGAAATACTGTATTTCAAATACTTGTATTTAAAATACAGTATTTGAAATACAATTTGGATTTTGTATTTTGTATTTCAGCGGAATACATAAAAGTATTTTGTATTTTGTATTTCAAATAAATTATTCAATGTATTTTGTATTTTAAATA
>NW_012070615.1:0-325 GCF_000956235.1 Wasmannia auropunctata | reverse complement strand
TTGACTTACATATGTATAATTTTATCTATCATGTGGGATTCACCGACAGCGTTTATTTATTTTTTAATTATTTAATTACTGACTGAGTGCGTAATATTTTATAATGTGTTAATTTATTTTTTTTGTATATTCAAATTAATGCGATTGAAAAAGGCCTAGTTAGGCTGAAACTAGTATCGCGATACATTGTATGAATAAATAATTATCGAACATCCATTAGATTTATTTGCTCGTCTTTGGTCTAATTATTTTTACGTTGTTATTATATCGAGCGGAATATTTTATCATTTGTTGCGTATAATAAAACAGATCGGAAGAGCACACG
>NW_012070614.1:0-676 GCF_000956235.1 Wasmannia auropunctata | reverse complement strand
TTTATCAGTTTTAGAAGGAGGAGTTTGAACCGTGTTCTTAGCAGTCTTTTCCACGGTCTGATCCGAGTCGTCATTCGTCTTACAGTCGTTACGGTCGTTATAATTAATCTCTCGGATCTCTTTTTCCTTTAACGGCTCCTTCTCCTTAAACTCAACCAATTCTTTAGAATTGTGTTTGCCTGAACCGTCGCCTAAACCCTGGTTTTGTTCGATACTCGTTAATTCAGCTTTCAAGGCATCCCATTTCTCCTTCAATTTTTCTTGACCTGAGAATAACAAAGTTAGTTGAAGGTAAGCTGTCATGAGTAACGAACTCGAACTTATGTGCTTCTCGATTGTCTTCGTCGAACACAAACTCCAACAATCGGAAACGAATTGCTCATCCACGAACGTTACTTTCGCTCGTTTCAAGAACAATTCTAGTTACTTTAGCCTTTCCGCGATGAACACAACCGCGTACAAGCCAAGCAACTCAGGATTTTTTTTCTTTAATTAGATCCCTCGTTAACTCACATTAAGATTCAGTGAGCTCGGCAAAACACATTGGTTGGTTGATTTAGCGACGGTTAATAGTATGAAGGTCTCTTACCTTCAGTGCTAGCATCACTTACTCAAAACGACTTTTTCACCAGTCGCAAGCTGCATTGAAAAGAAATTCAGATCGGAAGAGCACACG
>NW_012070613.1:0-476 GCF_000956235.1 Wasmannia auropunctata | reverse complement strand
GACGTGTGCTCTTCCGATCTTTTATTCTTGTTTAACATTCGGTGAGTAACAAAAATATCTGAACAAAATGATGTCTGAGCAGCACTCGAGTGGGAAACAAACACACCCCAATCTATACGCGATGCTAAAAATAAAGTAACAATAAAAGTAACTAATCAAATCGTTACCGTTATCCAAAAAATGTAACTGCGTTACCGGTAACGTTACTCATAAGAAAATGTAACGTCGTTACTACTATTCGATACTAAAAAAAAGTAATTGTAACGGTAACGACGTTACAAGTAACGCGTTACTTGCTAACCCTGTATATGTATATATACATATATATATGTATATACAGGGTGTCCCAAAAAGGTCGGGACACCTAAATATCTCGAGAAATATAAGTTTTACAGAAAAGTGTTTCAGACAAAAGTTATATGGTTTAAAAATATCTATTTACTGAACCTATCAGTTTGACCTTGGGTTGCATAGTC
>NW_012070612.1:0-546 GCF_000956235.1 Wasmannia auropunctata | reverse complement strand
TTCATCACAAAAAATTAAAAAGGTAACAAAAAGATAAAATTAATTTAAATACAATTTTGCATGTAAAAAAACGCTGCTAGACTTTCATATATGTATATGTGTGCAAGCGAGTATTACAGGCGTGTGAATTAAAATTATGTATAAGATATCAATTTCAATTTCTTGCATGCATTTTATGCTGCAAAAATGATTTAAATAGCTTATAATAGAAGTTTAAATTATTAATGCGTGCAATATAAAAGCGATTATATGTAGAGTATTAATATAAAGTATATACACTGCTCAAAAAAATTATGGCATAGAAAAATTTTGAGCAAAAATTGGTCAACTTTGGTTAACGGTAACTCCGCGAAAAATCATCGTAAAATGATGAATTTTTTTGCAAATGAAAGCTTGAAATCTCTACTTTAAAATACCGTGAGGCGATTTTAAATTTAACGCACCCCTGTGGCTGTAAACTCTTAAATCTGAGAGCATGTTTGCCACACTGAAAATTGCAAAGTTTGAACGAGTGCACGGACTTGCTAACATTTTTCCCGAGGATGC
>NW_012070611.1:0-643 GCF_000956235.1 Wasmannia auropunctata | reverse complement strand
TGTGTATAAGAGACAGCAGTTAAGAGAATCTTCAGTTGATCAATCTTGAAGTTATCAAACTCGAAGTTGTCTCCCAAAATCATGATTCTGTCGAGAATTTCAATCATAGTCATTGGCGATGAAGCTCGAAAATTGAGAGCTTCATAACGACGTTGAAACAGCGTTTTGTTGTCATGAAACTGTTTTTTTAAATGCTCAATAAGATCATTAAAAGGCAATTCATGAGGTTTTTTAGAAGAAAGACGACTGAGTAATCATTGATACTCATCAGCTGCAAGCGCATTAAGGACTAATTCCTTGCGTTCTTCCTCAGATAGCCCTTTAGCACCTTCCTTGAACGTACCGGCATGACGTTCAAATCACAAAGAAAATGTTCTTCCTTTAGAAGGATTGTGAACAAACTTACCCAATCGGCTCGATAGATTTTTAAATTGCGAAGATTTCGCCGATGGGTCTCCAGAATCAGACGACACATTAGCTTGTGAAGGAGTAGATAATGCCTGACCTTGTCTCTGAGTAAGAAGGAGTTCCGCTATTTGCTTATGAGATTCCGCAAGATGCCGTACAAGAAACTGCTGATCCTGAACCATCTTCTGTTGATGCTGAGCCATTGCATTTAGGAACCTGTCTCTTATACACATCT
>NW_012070610.1:0-438 GCF_000956235.1 Wasmannia auropunctata | reverse complement strand
GTTATTATAAATGGCTGCCGAATAAATCAATCTTATGATTGGCCATTCGACGCCATTTTTAATATTTTCTAGTACTTTTGCGATACTGCCATAAGCCGGTCGCGCTTCTCTGATAATCTAGGACTCTAGACGTACCTAGAGACAGTGGTTCCTTTTCTCGAAAAAATTCTGCGTTCCGAAACTCACTAAAAAAAAAGTGTCGCAACCGATGTGTCCACGACTGTACAATTGTAACGTCCGCCGCCAGTACTACGTCGCCGAACGTTTTTTCCAAACACGTTAGATGGCGCCACCCACCCTATTTTGCGCTTTTACTGTTATACAATATGATTTATTTCAATACTTTGGTTTTACGCTTTAAAATAATTTTTATTCAAGGGGAAAAGCAAAGAAACCCTTATCTATATCGATACCCAACTTTATAATAAAACAAATATC
>NW_012070609.1:0-732 GCF_000956235.1 Wasmannia auropunctata | reverse complement strand
CAGACGTGTGCTCTTCCGATCTTTTTGAATAAATTTGTTTAAATAAATTTTAATAACTGTCAGATGCATTAAATTTGAGAATAATTAAAGGATATATAAACATAATTCTTTAACTGCAAACATAAACTTGTGCAATTATAACGACGTTTTAAGAAACAAAACATGCGAACGAATTAGCTTATAAATCTTATAATGCAACATTAAAGTCTAACTATTTATCTGTGCAAATATTAAAAAATATTTGTAGTTAAATTCAGTTAAATTTGAATAAGTCGACAATTTTCCGTATATTTCAAACAATCTTTCAATTACGAACGCTTCGGACAGAATAATCATTTTTCAAAAAGGGAGATTTCTCTCTCTCTCTCTCTCTCTCTCTCTCTCTCGATAATATATACATAATATATACATAAACAATATATATATATATATATATATATAAATTGTTCTTTTTCTTTTGGATGACTTCAAGATTATTTCAGATAAGTTTTACTAAACACATTTTTATTATAAAACTTCTTCTTAATATATATTTTACTTAAAAAAAATTGATACTTTGCGTGGCATTTTAGAAACCTTTATATATACCTTACAGTGATGGGAGAAAGTTCCGTAACGGTCAAATATCTTGGAAAATAATGATTAGGGAAGAAAATGTTCAATTCAAAAGTTTTAGTATATCAAGTGATCTATTATATGGTTATATTGAAATGACCTTCATGTGACCTTGAA
>NW_012070608.1:0-700 GCF_000956235.1 Wasmannia auropunctata | reverse complement strand
CGCGTCTCATGTATTCCCGTCGATTATCGTATTTCCGTTTGTATTCTAGAATGTAATATTCGGCTGCTCAATACACTTGTTATTTCTTATTGTTACTAATTACTGTCGATTCTTTCAGCCTATTCTCGCTCCCCGAACCTTGACCTCTTCCCCTCGAATCACCCCCTTTACCATTATCGTAACTGAGCAACCGGCTATCGCCGTCCTTGTCCGACCGCTGTATCGAATTCGCACCTGATCGCGTGATTAATTTTCTCTTGAGTCGTTAGATTTCCGAACAACGAGATTTTTCAGTAGAGAGGCACTCTCTATAACGTGCCTGGCGCCCAACTTTATTCCCGTTTTCGATAGGCGAGATGCCTGAGTTACGGTTAATCGCGCATTAGATTTCCTTTTATTGTTTTCGCGGAATTACGCGGGTCGGACGAGCGACGAAGTTGCTCGTGAGTGCGGTCGCAATATATATATATACGTTATAAAAATTAAATAAGATTATTAAATACTAATGAATATAATATATAAATAATATAAAAATATTAAAAAATAAAAATTGTACTAATTTATATATATATATAATTAATAAAAAATCTAATATAAAACAAAAAAGTAATGAATAATATGAAATATATAAAAGATACTATTAGAAATTATTTGTTATATTTCTACTTAAATTAAAATCAAAAGTACAAATACGAATAAT
>NW_012070607.1:0-450 GCF_000956235.1 Wasmannia auropunctata | reverse complement strand
TAAATGCAAATGCTATCACATGGAATAACTATCCCTTATTCGTAACAATTATAATTTGTTATCATAAACTGTTGTATATAACAATATAGAAAATTATAAATACATTTAGAATGAAAAATAAAATTCCCCATTATTTTATGGTAATTCTATGCAATATATGTATTTTTTCATATAAAAAAGGTACAAAGAGTTATATTTTTTAAAATTATTTTAGATATCAAAACATTATTTTATAGATATTATATTTAAAAAATTATATTTAAAATAAAAATATTTTAAGTATATCATAATAATGTCTCAAAAATTATTCAACATAAAAATGTTAATTTAAATATTAATATCCTAAAAGCTATTCAAATTCAAGAGGGAGGACAACATTTTGAATAACTCATGTATTAAAAAATGAGAATGTATTAGGTCTATTGGATAAACCACTATAAACAAACCGTG
>NW_012070606.1:0-429 GCF_000956235.1 Wasmannia auropunctata | reverse complement strand
TTCCCCCCCCCCCACATCGCGACCTCTTCTTCAACCCTGTTGAAATGCGCATTTCAAAAATGGGTCATTTTACCCAGGTGTAGTAATCTAAGGTTAAAAATCATAACATTATAATTTAAATTTCAGTATAAAACTATGTTTTAAAATCGATAAATAATCGTACAAAATTCGCATAAACTGAAAGATGTATATAAATACACGCAAAAATATTATAGGCACCAAGATCCGGCTCGAATAGATTTATCTTATTATTAGTGAATATGTGAATTTGTGTGAATTTACCTATCAGTAGATTTTACTTGTATATTATTTTTTTCTATTTCAGTTATTTGAAAAACTGCGTGAAGAAAGACCTTCAAATTTCAAGAAATTAGTTCCAATTTCTGGCGATGCCAGTAAGAAGGAATTAGATCTGTCTCTTATACACAT
>NW_012070605.1:0-353 GCF_000956235.1 Wasmannia auropunctata | reverse complement strand
TTTCGCTGCACTAACTTCATGAGCGGATGTTATTACATTGACTTTTGACAGTTGTATGTATTGAGGTTGATGTGTAATTATAGTCAATTATAGTAAAAAGTAAAAGTGCAGTTAAATACAGCGCGCAAAATTTATTATTATGTATTATTTAACGTTATCAATACAGGAATTATATCAAAATAGAAAAAAAAGGTACCATATGACACAGAATAGATTAGATATATCTCATTTAACGATTCAGCAATTAAGAAACTATAACTTAAAATTCCAAAATAGATCCAGGTTTTATCTTATTTCACGAATGCAAAATTTTAGACTTCTTCGCTAACTTATTTGGCTTTTAATTTTTCAGA
>NW_012070604.1:0-438 GCF_000956235.1 Wasmannia auropunctata | reverse complement strand
CTGGAGTTCAGACGTGTGCTCTTCCGATCTTACTTCAACAGCATTTGGATAATTTAGAAAAACAGAATGTGTCTCAAGATGATCCTGATAATCCTATAGGTGTTCAAAATATTGAAGCCGGTGAAGCGATGCAAGATTTTAAGGATCTCAGGTTCAAATCTCGAATATCTCGATGTGTTTTCAAAAATTATAAATCTGCGTATAAATTGTAATTAATAATAATAGAATAATGCAAAACAAATTAAACTCTACAAATAATAATATGTAATTAATTATAAAATAAAATAAGAATTTTTTGTTAGATTGTCCTTAGGACATCCCTGGATGAAAATAGGACCTCCTGAGGATGTCCTCAAATCCCGTCCTGGACGTCCTGGGGACGTCCTTGAGACGTCCTTGTGCTGTTTGGGTCTACTTTATCGACCTCGTGCAAATTTT
>NW_012070603.1:0-829 GCF_000956235.1 Wasmannia auropunctata | reverse complement strand
TAGATGGGTCCGGTCAAATGCACAAACCATCTTTTTTTTTTTGTGTGCCGGTGTAATTATTACAAGTTTTATTATAATTTTAAGCTTGGATACTTAATTGTAATTCAACACGATAATGGATGCCCATATTTTGTGTAATAAAAAAAATGAAGATAAGCTCAGGTTCAATTTATTGCATAATAATATTTTTGGAAAATAATGAATATTGGATTGCATGTATATATAAAGATATTATTTTAAAATATAATATAAATAAGTGTTATAAATAAAATAAAGATATAAAATTTAAGATATTTTTAAAATATCACACCTTACTTTCATTTAGCTCTAACATTTGTTGATACATTAAGGCGATGCTGGAAGGTAGAAATTACCGACACATTACAGTTAATTTAGTAAATTTTTCTGAATTGGCTGAACGGAATTGAAAATCCTTTTACAGGGTTGAAATAGAATTGTGGAGTTAGACGGTTGAATTTGTAGTAAAATCGGAAAAAAATTAAAAAATTACATTTTTTTGGGTCGTACAACTGACACCTAATCATAACCTGACATAAACATATAGTCATATGTACAAAATTAATGCTTACGTCTAACACCACAGATTACATGAACGAATAATACAAAGCCTTTTGAGCTACAACTAAAAGCGTAGAAAAAAAGATATCCACTGAACTTCAATTTGTGGTAATTCGTACATTTAGCTAAGCTAAAGACAGCAAAAATTGCGTCTAGCAGTAAGTGCCAGATTTTGCAACAGATGGCACTTTAATAAGTTAGATAAGGACATGCACGTGTTTGAGTGAGACAAAAGAGATTGTAAGAAATT
>NW_012070602.1:0-544 GCF_000956235.1 Wasmannia auropunctata | reverse complement strand
GTCGAGAGAATCATAAGAGAGATACGAAAACCGTAAAAGAGACAAGAAAGTCGGGAGAAAAATGATGGTTCTGAGAAAGAGACGAGAGAATTGTTAGAAAAACGAGAGAGCAAAGAAACAGACGAGAAAGCTGTGAGAAAGGCGAAAAAGCCTTGAAAAAATTGTAAGAGAGACAAGAAAGTCGCGAGAAAAGTGAGACGACACCTAGATACTTAATTTCTCGATGGCGACTACGTAGACATTCACTTCCTCGACGACGAATACAGAAACATTCACTTTTTTGACGATAAAGATCTAGACAACACCTAGACATTTAATTCCTCGACAGCGAACACGTAGATATTCATTTCTTCGACGACGACCACGTAGACATTCATTTCTTTGATGACGAAGACTTAGATGACACGTAGACATTTAATTCCTCGATGGCAACCACATAGACATGCACTTCCTTGACGACGAAGACCTAGACAGCATCTAGACTCTTAGTTCTACGACGGCAAACACGTAAACCCTCACTCACTCAACGGTGGTCACGTAGATA
>NW_012070601.1:0-541 GCF_000956235.1 Wasmannia auropunctata | reverse complement strand
TCGTTCATCTACTAGATAATACAATATACTACAAAATCTTTTTACATTTTGATTTCAGATGATCCGTTCTCGAGTAATCTTGTCCACCGCTGAAAACTAGGCGCTCCAGGGCAACAGCTGCAGTTCCGCCATTTTTTAATATTTTTTAACAAAAAAAATTTGACATGTACTCGAAAACATGTACTAAATGATACCATTAATAGTTTTTAAATAAATTTTGATTTTACTGTCGAAAAAAAAATCGTGAAAATGTCGTCATCTTTCGCGTTGCAAGTGTATATAACTTAATAAAAAAAGTGGATCCCATTCTCATTACATCGAAACAGATCATAAATTCGATTGGGACCATGTCCAAATTTTGGACAATAAACCATCATTATTAGGCTGCGTTCCTCTTGGCGCTTACAGCGCTTATAAGCATTATTTGTCTTTGTTTAATATTTGATAAACAACAAGGATGAAATGACTTTGTGAGCGCTGTAACCAGCTGTAAGCGCCAAACGGACGCAGCCTTAAAAAGNTCGGTTTCNGAAATGGTCTA
>NW_012070600.1:0-695 GCF_000956235.1 Wasmannia auropunctata | reverse complement strand
GACGTGTGCTCTTCCGATCTTGCGTGTACAGAGGCGTTTATAATTATTTCTCGAAAATGATACTTCGGAAAATAACTTTATCACACATGGTTGAATTTGTCTTAAAATACCCTTTAATTTGGTGAAAAAAAATTTTTAAAAAATTAAAAAAAAATGTTGGGTAGTGGGGGTAAACAAAAATTAAACAATAAAATTATTTTAAATTATAATTATAAAGTACTCTTAAAGCCATTCAACTTTTATTCAGAACATTTTTTTCTATCTCTCGTAGTTTCGATGATATTCGCATTGAAAAAAAAACTGATTTTTTTCTAAGGGATGTTTCACCCCCTTAACGTGCGACTCACAACGAATGCAAAAATTGTAGTACCTTATTTTTGTCTGTAGTTTAACATATCCGAAGCGTATTGAAATCGGAGGGGGACACTTCCGTGTGTTCCCTTGTAAGAAAAGACTACGGAAATCTAATATTATTTTAAATTTGTTTCGGTTGAAAACAATAATAAACACTGTAACAACATACCTCGTCACAACCTGTCCCAACTTACCATATTTACACATTTTAATTGTTGCTTAAGCAATAAATATATTTTAAGACGTTAATATAACTATAAGTTATTACTTATAAATTAAAGATTTTAAAAATATAGTTGAAACTATAATATAATAAGCAGATTAGATCGGAAGAGCACACG
>NW_012070599.1:0-438 GCF_000956235.1 Wasmannia auropunctata | reverse complement strand
TTTTGACGCTAGCGTCAAAGTCGAAGTCACACGTGATTTCCAAAAATTCAACATGTTGATTTCTTTACTGCTTACGTCTTACTGAGTTTTGATTAAGCTTTTCTATGTGCCGTAGCTTTAACGCTAAAACGAGCGTCTCATGAATTTGCACCTATATTCGCTTTCATATAAATAAAAAAGAACAAATGAAAATTGTTTATTTTGATAAAAAATATTAACTTCATATTAAATAAAGCATGAATAGAGTCTAATTAATGTAAAAAAAATATATATATATCGAAAATTATAGAACATGATTCAATGTCAATACGCATAAATGGTATTAGGAACGAATTTTATGAAAGAGAGGATTTATATATATATAAAATGTATACAATTTCTGAAAATTTTATTTAAAAATTGGATGAGGAATAAGAATATAGAATTACTAAAAAATAT
>NW_012070598.1:0-325 GCF_000956235.1 Wasmannia auropunctata | reverse complement strand
CTGAAAACAACATTTCAAATCATTAATAATGATACCTTTGAATTTACAAACAGAGCTACAAAGCCATACTTTTCTTTTATTTTTTGATTTTATAACAGGTAAAACGTTAATTACTTCACCTTCAGAATTCATTATAATTGGTTCAAAAGATTTTAAAGTATGATATGTAGTTTCACCAAAATATGATTCTGTGGAAGTTGTATGCTTAGATTGTCCACAAAACACTTTCGTGTAATTTATAATATCTGGTGTATTCATATCTAAGATGTCTGACGTAGAAAATTCTGTTGCACGTGTCAAGCATACTTCAACTTTTTGTTTACAC
>NW_012070597.1:0-465 GCF_000956235.1 Wasmannia auropunctata | reverse complement strand
GACGTGTGCTCTTCCGATCTTCTAGATTCCCACATCTTAGTTTTACCAATGCCCTTACTTCATCCCCCCTTCCTATTCTCATCTTTACTAAATTTTCTTTTCTTAAGTACCACACTCCCCTACCCTCTAACCTTATTTTCTTATATATCCAATTATACTTTGCCTTCTTAATTTTACTTTCCTCATATTGCCTTTGCGTGTCTCTTTCTCTATTTATTAATTCTTTCTCCATGTTCATTCTATTTTCCTCCTCATTATTCTCTCCACTATTTTCACTTATTTCCTTTGCCATAATACCCCATCCATTTCTATTATAATATTTTTCCCTTTCTCTATCCATCTTTCCATATGCTTCTTTTTCCAACCAACATTCCTTTGTTATACTTCCCGCTGTACCTTTTTTAATTCTTTCCTCATATCTTCTAGCTCTTAAACCCCATCCTATTTTCAATTTCTCCATTGATA
>NW_012070596.1:0-342 GCF_000956235.1 Wasmannia auropunctata | reverse complement strand
ATAACTTTAATCGTCTGCGACTGTCGCAAGAACCGCATGTTTCCTTTCTTCCAACACCAAGAAAAACTAAAAGAACAATATCGAGAGCAGACCTATATATAAGAGGTGTATAGATCGAAACAGATCAGTACTCAAAATATTTCTTATTGTACCGGACACTTGCGACGTACACAGTTAATTTAATCGCTGAAGATATATAGTATATATATACCAAAAGTTGTTGCGTGAGTTTTGATAGAGCAAGTTACTCGAGCATATAAAAGCTAATTCGGAGGTTCAGCAATATCGTCGATGACGACTATAATTTGCCGCGTCATCAAACAATATTCAGCGATGTCCAAC
>NW_012070595.1:0-466 GCF_000956235.1 Wasmannia auropunctata | reverse complement strand
TATATATATATATATATATAGTATATACAATATGTATATATATATATATATATACATATATATGTATACGTTTATGTAGGTATATATTATGTTATATACATATATGTATATAAGACTAATACTCAGTATTCGGATTTCCCAATTGTCAAAAGTGTAACACATTAATCTCTTCTCAATATTTTATTAAAAAAGATTGATACTTTGTGTTGTATTTTTTCTTTTAAGTATCAGTTTTTGTTTAACAAAATATTTTAATACTGTTAACAATATCTTTTGTAATCCACAAATATCTCGAAACATGTTTTTTACAATGATTAAGGGAAAAAGGAGTAAAAGTAATGAAATAGTGATAGAAGGAAAGAAAGAAGAGTAAGAGTTTTGAAACGAAGAGAATTAAATTCATTGATCTTTTATAAAATATTACATACATGTCGCTTCACTTATTCGTGTGTTACATACGTAATTG
>NW_012070594.1:0-985 GCF_000956235.1 Wasmannia auropunctata | reverse complement strand
TGATAAATGTCGGAAATGGCAATTATTTGTGTTTCATTCAAAATATCTTTTGGCGTAACAGTCGATGATCATTACACAGAGTATCATGAATCCCGAGAATGACGAAGAGAAATGTCTTAAAAGTGTGACGGTCCTTGATGATGGAACAGGTCTCCAGATTAGAATTGTAGTCAAATTTATGATAGAGTACAAATGAATAATAAATCAAAATAAAAATGTAATTAATATATATTTTTAAAATATATGAAATAAAATATACTTACATATATATTTGTTGCGGATGCAATCTGAAGATGCGCTCCGCGTGTAGCGATCATTGCGGTGCGGTCCGGATATGCCCAGGTGGAAATTTACAACTGGCGCAGTATCGCCCTAAGGATTTCGGTACTGGCGCTGTACTGGCATATTACTGGATTAACTATGATTCGGTACTGGCAGTAAACCGAAATGTCACTTGGCTGGGTATTGGCAGTCGGTACTGGGATAGTACTGGAATCGGTACTGGGCCAGTATCAAACGTCTGTATTGGCACTGTGCTGACATTAACTGGCGCAGTACCGCGCCAGTACCGCGCTAAGGATTTTGGTACTGGCATATTACTGGATTAACTATGATTCGGTACTGGCATTAAACCGAAAGGTAACTTGGTTGGGTATTGGCAGTCAGAATAGAAACAGTTTTTAGATTGAAAAATAACTTTTTATTTTAATATATAGAACTTTTAATATATATAACAGTTAATAATATAATTAAGCTAATAAACATAATAAACTTATTAGCATAAATATTAGAAATTTTACTTCTTGCTTATTCATTATGTGCCTCGATGCTTTGGTTGAGTCTTATTTTTTGCCCACCTTCGCGATCCACAAACGTTAACAAAAAATAAAAAGTAATAAATCAGGCCACACTAACAAGCACTTTTAACGAGGATGACAGCGTTTATTAATTTTACATAAAATTTAAAGAGATCGGAAGAGCACAC
>NW_012070593.1:0-497 GCF_000956235.1 Wasmannia auropunctata | reverse complement strand
TTTCTAAGAGATGTTTCACCCCCTTAACGTGCGTCTCAGCACGTATAAAAAAATTGTAGTATCTTATTTTTGTTTGTAGTTTAACATATCCAAAGCTCATTGAAATCGGAGGGGGACACTTCTGTGTGTTCCCTTGTAAGAAAAGGTAACGGAGATCTAAATTTCTTAAATTTTTTTTGTTCTCAGCATAACCTCTACCAGCTGAAACTACAATGATGCCTACACTTTAATCGTGGAGAAGGATTTTTTAATCTGTTGCCTTTAATTATGTTTATTTTATCATGGAAAATAATCTCGTTCGATCGATCAAACAGACGTTTTTAGGATCGCCTTAAGAGGATGCTGAAAGGTCGGGAATTACCGACATTTGCATTCTAATGGATAACACCGAAACGATTGAACGGATTTAAAAACGCTTTTACAGGATTGAAATAGACATAAAATGTCATCGCGCTAGGTATATATGAATAATAAAAACGAAAAAATATTACAAAAAT
>NW_012070592.1:0-750 GCF_000956235.1 Wasmannia auropunctata | reverse complement strand
AATCATACTAATTAAAGATTTACTGATCTCACTAATCTGTTCTCTCTGCTGAACGCATATATTTTATCCAGTGACAAGTGAGGTTATCGTTACCGTGTGTCTTTTTCTCAATGTATATATAGTATATCTCGGATTAATTTGTGGAAGATTTTTTACTCGAGAAAAATTATCCCGTTGCATATCCTATTCTTATGATTTTTTTACTTACTGCCATAACAGAAATGTAAATCATCAGACGAAGATACGGATACAGATAAAGTATATTAAAAGACATTTTTTATTGCATTGTATTATATCATTATATTATTGCTATAATTAACTATATATTTATTTATGTTGTAACTAATCATTTATTTTAGTAGACATTTATATATTACATAATAGTTATAACTGATTATTTATTTTAGTAGAAAGATGAAAAACCAGATTCATCTACATTGTCTTTTTTATTTATATCTTTCTGTGTGATAGAAATTACATAATTTCTGTCATGAGTTTAGTAAAAAAATCACGAAAATTGGATAATATGTGTTTGCGAGCACAATATGTCTCGTGGAAGACGAGGGGAAATCGGGAACCGTAAGAAAAACTGAAGCCTTGATTGTACGGACTTTCTTTTACTTTCACAAGACAATAAAAAACACGTACACGAAATTAACAAGTTCTTGATTTGCGAGTTTCAACACTTCTCGTCGCGAGCAATCGAGTATCGAAAGGGTGCGGTTGGCGAAGATGTAGATCGGAAGAGCA
>NW_012070591.1:12615-13603 GCF_000956235.1 Wasmannia auropunctata | reverse complement strand
CGTGTGCTCTTCCGATCTAAACAATACATACAAATAAGATTCCATACGACTTACAATTAGTCATCAACATAACTTATATTACTTACAAGAACGAAAGTCAAAAGTATCCAAAAAAAATGTTAGAAATCTTATTAAAGGTAAAAATGTAACTAAATTTATTTAAATACAATTAAATTTAAGATAAACGTAATCAGTCACTTACGTTTATTGATTCTCCGGTAAATACAGTTGCCATGGGGTTGCCATATGTCAACATCACAAAAATGATTATCAACTTCATAGTTTTGATACTTTCTAGTTTAAATTAAGCAAGTTATTATAATACAATTACACTGAAAGTGATGTCCTGTGTTAATGTAAAAAACAAATGGCTTTACATACATACATATGTACAGACGTGGACATATCAATTGCGACACTTTTTTAAAAATAGGTTTTGAAACGCATTAAATTTTGCAAATGCGAACGACGATTGATGTACCGTCGCTAGATTAAAGATGGAGATATGTACCGTCCCTAGATTAAAGACATCATCGTAATTCGCATTTGCAAAATATTAGTTACTTATAAAATATATATTATATAAGTATATTAAATATATACATACCAAAAACCTATGAAAAAAAGTGTCTCAACCGATATGTCCATGACTGTACATACATATGTATGTACATGTATACATATATAATGTATGATGTATGTTAAAAATCGTGTAGTACCTAACGCGATAAAATAAAGTATCGCTTTTGGGATTTATTATTTGAGTCTTATCGATTGCATCAAACGTCGCGTTAAATCTAGTAATGCACATAAAATTTGTTTTATATTTTAAATAAAAGCTTTGACGAATATGTGTGAGAATGTGTTTGACATACACATACCCTAAATATTTAATCTTTTTATTAAAGTCGTGTACTATAAAAAAAAGAATAATATCACAATTCAACTGTTGATAACTTCTTTATTAAAGTCGTGTACTATAAAAAAA
>NW_012070591.1:0-433 GCF_000956235.1 Wasmannia auropunctata | reverse complement strand
GTCGCGAGAGAGGCGAGATGACACCTAGACTTTTAGTTTCTCGACGGCGAATACGTAGACACTCATTTCCTTGACAGCGAAGGCCTAGATGACTCCTAGACATTTACTTCATCGACAGCAAAGACCTAGACAACATCAAACACTTAGAGTTTCTCGATGGCGAACACGTTGACACTCATTTTATTGACGGTAACCATGTAGACATTCACTTTCTCGACGGCGAAAATCTAGACGACACCTAGACATTTAGTTCCTCGACGACAAGCACGTAGACACTCACTTCCTTGATGACGACCATAAGAGAGTTGTGAGAAAAAGCGGAGAAACAGACGAGAAAGTCGTGAGAAAGACGAGGGACAAAATTGAAATTTTGTAAAGAAGAAGATGACGACGACGATATAGCAGACCAAAGAGACCCTGTCTCTTATACACA
>NW_012070590.1:0-427 GCF_000956235.1 Wasmannia auropunctata | reverse complement strand
GCCTAAGTGACTGGAGTTCAGACGTGTGCTCTTCCGATCTATTTTTTAGTGAATATTAAGTGTTTCATCGAAACTTTGTACCAAATAAAATAAGTCAAACATATTTTATTATTTTTTTAATTAAGTTTTATTTTATTTGAAATTTGTACATCATTTTTCTGTTTTCCAAGCTCATTGTGAAAACTGCAAGGAAAAAGATGTTAAAATTTGTTTCTTGTAGTTGTCATAATTATCTTGTAGAGTATAGAAAATTGATGTACAAATTGAAAACAAAATAAAATTTCATTAAAAAAAATAATAAAATATCTGTTTTACTTATTTTATAAAATTTTTATAAAACATTTTATATTCAATAAAAAATGAGATTTTTTATTAAATTATTGTATTAAATACTTTTACCTAAATAAATAATACGATATTTATAAAT
>NW_012070589.1:0-300 GCF_000956235.1 Wasmannia auropunctata | reverse complement strand
TTTCAGCCTTTTCTCCTATTTCTGCTGCTTTAAAGTGGAGCGCCTTTCGTCCTCGGTACGTACTCGAGTCTACCTTTGAGAATATAGTGTCCTCCAGTTTGGGTAAAGACTTACCTTCGTTTTCGCCTTTTCTCCCACTTCGGGCAGAGAGGATCTGAGAGCGGCCATGCCCGCGATTTAGCTGCGATAAACGATTGAGCTGGTTTTAGCGCCTCTGGAAAGTGGACATTGAACTACGTAGCTAATGTCCACGATTTTGTCGATTATGTTCACGATCTTTTGGTGGTGATCCGTGCTATG
>NW_012070588.1:0-453 GCF_000956235.1 Wasmannia auropunctata | reverse complement strand
AGTAAAAAGTGATAAATTAAGTAGAAAATAGTAAATGCTGTTATGAAGACAATTTTATTATTTTAATTTGTACATTTACACACGTATAGATATGATCATTTGCTGGATTTAACTTCTGTTGGCAACCTAGAAAAAGCTATTGAGCGTAAAAGAAAAAAGAATCTTGGACGCAGTCCAAAAAATTTAAATGATTTATGCAATTGCCTAAACAACGAAAATTGGCGACAATTGCTAACGATAGACGATCAAAAATCATTTTCTATTGAATTTGTCATTGAGGGAAATGATACAAAAGCCGTTATTTTTATCGATAAAAACATAATTAATTCTGTTACAGAATTAATTATAATTAATTCTGTTACAGAATTAATTATAAATCAAAATAAAAAATTATTGATTTTTTTCGATGGAACTTTCGCAACGGTACCGTAAATAAAAGATCGGAAGAGCACA
>NW_012070587.1:0-1113 GCF_000956235.1 Wasmannia auropunctata | reverse complement strand
TCCTCTTTTTGAGTCTGCTGGAGCTTTATTTTCGAAAAATTACGCGTTAGAAAGTAAGGAAATATACTTTCTAATGCGTAATTTTTCGAAAATAAAACTCCAGCAAACTCAAAAAGTGGATTTAGTATGGACACGCATCACAAATTGTGCAAAAATCTTGATTTTGCTTTGTAATTTGGATCCACTTCTTCAGAGGGCGATAGTGCGCGAGGGCATTTTAGCGTTACAGCCAAAAGGCCGGCATGTCCGCTCTCGGATCCTCTCTGCTAGAAGTAATAAAGTAATGTACATATAAATCTGTAATACAAACGGAAGATATATTGTTTATTAATAAAAGGTAATTTATCTATTTTCTCACACATAAATATTTTTTCTATTTTACTTATATACATTACATGTTTAGAAAAGATTTACGGGTTGTTACGGATGTCCGTGTTTTGTTGAACGTTTCGTGAACATATTGTTGCAGTTTATTTTATCGGCGTATATGACGAAACGTTTCGTGAACATTATTGCAATTTATTTTATAAGAAACAAAGCCTTAAAAGTATTAAATTTATATTAGTAATCAAAAGAATTTGCGTTTAGCATTATATTTTTATTCTTTGATTTTCGGTGCACTATAATAAAATGAAGCGCGCGGGCGCACGCACGCACGCACGCACGCACGCACACACACAATTATACTGTAATACAATAATATTAATTAACATTTTGTACAGGTGATCAAATTTCTTGCTAATTACCTCAACGAAGGTAGTTATTGAAGAGGATTTAGAAAATCGCGTTACAACGTAAGTAATGTGTATATGTGTATACGTTAAAAAAAAAAAATTATTACTGTAATACAGTAATATCCGTGGAAAAGACATTAAAAATGTAAAAAAACCGCCAAGTATATTTTTTAACGTTTTTACCTCGAAAAAAATTGTATCAAATTGAAAAAAATGAGACCTTTCTATTATCTTAAATATATTTGTAATATGACTTCGAAAAAAAACTGTTGTTAAATCATATAAAAACCTAAGTGGCATTATCTTCAATATATAACAATCACACAAAATTATTTTGTAATTAATATACCCCGAAAAAAGATCGGAAGAGCACACGTCT
>NW_012070586.1:0-603 GCF_000956235.1 Wasmannia auropunctata | reverse complement strand
TATACTTGGCGTAATCTTTTCTTTTTTAAAAAAGAGTTTTGGTAGGATCTCATTACTTTTTGGTAATTTATTTTGAACAATTTTTATTTGTTATAATATTTTTAGTTTAGGAAGGATGTAACGTACGGATACTTTTTTATATATTTGGCGTAATCTTTTTCTTTTATTTAAAAAGAGTTTTGATAGGATCTCATTACTTTTTTTGGTAATTTGTTTTTGGACAATTTTTATTTGTTAAAATAATATTTTTAGTTTAGAAAAGATGTAACGTACGATACTCTTTTATATACTTGGCGTAATCTTTTTCTTTTTATTTTAAAAAAGTTTTGGTAAAATTATATTAACGAAGTATCAAATGAAGGGCTAGTGAGCCTTGCACGAAGTTAGTGCTAAAATTACAATTATTTAACAATAATAATTATCACAGAAAAAAACGTTTCGGCTCCGCATTGAGCCATCTTCAGTGGGTAAAAATACAAAAAATTTTTTTATTACTACTTTACATTAGCGCTTTGTTCTTTCCGCTCGCACGAAGGTCGCTTCTCGCTCGTTGTGAGATCGTTCGTTGGAAACTCGCAAACAGATCGGAAGAGCACACGTCTG
>NW_012070585.1:0-367 GCF_000956235.1 Wasmannia auropunctata | reverse complement strand
TTAATAATAGTAACTCAGATATTATTGAGTTATTAACTATTTGATATTTCACGCATTGTAAGATGATAAATTTACTTTTAATATAAATTTCCTGTCATCATTATCTTTTTCTTGTATTTCTGTATAATATGGATATTTTTCTGAATTAATGGTCCTATTAATTTCGTCAGTATTGGGCTGTTCTTTAATTTTGAAACTATTTTTATTACTTTGAAAATTGTATTTTTTGTTTGTAAAATTGTTAATTTGTTCAAAATCATTAATTATATTGAAATTACTAATTAGTTTTCTTGTAATATTATTATGGTTTGTTTTTAATTGCAAAATTCAGAAAGCTTCAATTAGAATAAGATAAAATTTCTGTAAT
>NW_012070584.1:0-823 GCF_000956235.1 Wasmannia auropunctata | reverse complement strand
CACTTTACTGACGCAGCTTAGTCGTGGACGTAAAAATAATTAAGAACGAAACGTGGACCCTAAAATCGGACCCCAGGCATTAATGGCACGAACTGTACATATAAATTATATAGAGAAAAATTAAAACAATACAAAATGTTGAAGTGCAATAAAAAGCAATTATTATAGTGTAAATATTTTTTTTTTGCATCAACTGTCATCAGCTTATAAAGTTACGAGTACTTATCATGGACATAGGAATATAAGGGGACAGAGCATAGAGTTGTGTGGGGAAAGCCAGTGCGGGACGGTGCGACGAGGTAAACTGGTGCCTACATTTGATTGGCTGTTAGTCTGCGCAAGCGCAATGATATAAGTTTTCGTGTCCGTGTGATACATATATAGGATGCTTTCTAATTGTAAAATCACTAGACACTTTTGTGTCGACACAGCGACACAAATTGTGTTCCAATTGCCGTAATCATCGACACAACCTAACACATTCTTTTATTACTTAGCTCGAGGCTACTAGTCGGCTGTGTAAGCTTGTGTTTTCTAGTGATATTAATAATTTATAATGGCGGCTATAAATGAGGTTGAAGAACATGATAGAGACACTATAATAAGAGACTAGCCAATATTCTAGTTGGATAAAAAATGGCGGACATCTCACGTGACTGATCACGTCTTAAGTGTCATCAAGTGTAATACAATTGATGGCGTTCACCGGCACGTATATAAAACAGTAAGTATATTATATTAATGTTTTATTATTGTTAAATATTCTGTCATGTTAAATAGTATTAATAAATTCTGCATAATTGAAGATCGGAAGAGCACACGT
>NW_012070583.1:0-632 GCF_000956235.1 Wasmannia auropunctata | reverse complement strand
CTCTTCCGATCTTTGCCTTGTCGTTTAGATCTTTTGAAAAGCGTCATCCTTAGTCCATTGGTATTAGAAACCGTGTGGCTTACAGATAGATATATTGTTAAAGGTTGAATATTCTGAAACCATGTAAATTTCCAATTCAATTCTAAATTATATAATAGATTGTGTCAAAAATTCATATTCTCAAGCCGTTAGTGCACGTTTTAAGTCACAATATGCACGTTTTAAGACGAAAGAGCGCGGAAATTTCGTAATAATATATTTATTTCGCAATTTCGTGCCATTTCCATTAAGGTGCCATTTCATGCGCAGTGTGAAATCGCAGCAATTCGTTACTACTTGGTTAAAAATTTTAGTTAGATGACGCACATCCGGCGCAAAATACATTTTGCCGCATCTTTTTGAAGTTCAACCAAACGAACAGCAAAAGCGAACGAGCAGCAAAACCGAAAAAGTCATGTCCGTCATGTACAGACGGGGACAGGAATGCCTTAACACTTGAAGTTGCACGTATCGAGCGTGTTCCAATCAGAAACGCGTCTACAGAGCGCGTTCCAATGAGAAACGCGTTCTTCTCTCATCGTGTAACTTCAAGTGTTAAGACATTCATGCCCCCGTGTGTACAAGTCATATAC
>NW_012070582.1:0-415 GCF_000956235.1 Wasmannia auropunctata | reverse complement strand
TCTGGAAAATGACTATGACTGATTTCACCTCGGACAAATTTTTATATTTTCGATTTCTGCAATAAAAATTTTTCGAAAATTTTTCTGAACCAAAAATTGAAAAATCTGAAAAATAATTATGACTAATTTGCCCTCGGACAATTTTTTATATTTTTCGATTTCTGCAAATAAAAATTTTTCGAAAATTTTTTTGAACCAAAACTCGAAATTCTGAAAAATGAATATGACTATTTTGACCTCGGACAATTTTTTATATTTTTCATTTTCTGCAATAAAAATTTTTCGAAAATTTTTCTGAATCAAAAATTGAAAAATCTGAAAAATAATTATGACTAATTTGCCCTCGGACAATTTTTTATATTTTTCGATTTCTGCAATAAGATCGGAAGAGCACACGTCTGAACTCCAGTCACTT
>NW_012070581.1:0-369 GCF_000956235.1 Wasmannia auropunctata | reverse complement strand
ATCCTTTAGCACAAAATTCTATCTCCCAAAGTACTACCTTTGTGCAAAATTTAAAAAATTTCTGAGAGATGACTGATCCGCTTCACGTGGAATAGCCCATATATATATGTATGTATGTTTATGTATTTATTATGTTATATACATATATGTATATAAGGCTAATACTTACTCAGTATTCTGATTTACCAATTGTCAAAAGTGTAACACATTAACCTCTCCTTAATATTTTATTTAAAAAGATTGATACTTTGTGTTGTATTTTTTCTTTTAGGTATCAGTTTTTGTTTAACAAAATATTATAATACTGCTAATAATATCTTTTGTAATCAGTAGATATGTCGAAACATGTTTTTTACAATGATTAAGAGA
>NW_012070580.1:0-612 GCF_000956235.1 Wasmannia auropunctata | reverse complement strand
TATCGTTCTCAGAATATTCCTGTGCTGTTAAGGTTTACATTATATTTTAATGTTGCTGCAACATTGTATTGCAATATTTCTAAAGGCGGACATTTGACCGTTGTTGCAATGTTGTAACGACGTTGCAGCAACATTTTGCAACGTTTTTGCAATATTGCAATCTTGCAAGGAAAGATTGCTACAATTTTGCTGCAATCGTTCTGTGCTGTATGGGACGTCTCTTTTCAAACGTCTAGCGAATGTCATTTTTATAGACGTCTTTAAGACATGACTTAAAGATGTCATAAAGTCGTCTTTCAGTCCAGTCTTATGGACGTCTCTTTTTAGACGTCTAGCGAATGTCTTTTTTAAAGATGTCTTTAAGACATGACTTACAGACGTCATAAAGTCATCTTTCAGTTCAATCTTATGGACGTCTCTTTTCAGACGTCTAGCGAATGTCTTTTTTAAAGACGTCTTTAAGACATGATTTAAAGATGTCATAAAGTCATCTTTCAGTCCAGTCTTATGGACGTCTCTTTTTAGACGTCAAGCGAATGTCTTTTTTGAAGACGTCTTTAAGACATGACTTACAGACGTCATAAAGTCGTCTTTTAAGATCGGAAGAGCACA
>NW_012070579.1:0-368 GCF_000956235.1 Wasmannia auropunctata | reverse complement strand
TGTATTTCAAATCAAAAGATTGAAAGTATTTTATATTTTGTAATTCAAATACTAAGATTCCTAATATTTTGTATTTTGTATTTTAAATACTTTAATGGTGTATTTTGCCCAGCCCTGGTCTTGCCCACTAACTGTATCTATTGCTAAAGTTTTGTTTTTGCCCTGTGTGCATCTTTGTATAACGTATAATATATAATCTCATATTAAACCTCACATTGTCTGCATATCAATTAATCCTCCTCCATCAATAATTATAGTATCAATCATAATTTATAATACTGATCATAATTAGTTATAATAATTCATTTTTTTCTGGATTCACCATGTAGAGGCACAGTTAATCTGTTTAGATCGGAAGAGCACACGTC
>NW_012070578.1:0-407 GCF_000956235.1 Wasmannia auropunctata | reverse complement strand
ATATATTCAATATTGATTATATAACGTCTAAGTCTGCATTTATAGTCGATTCGATTCTTATATTTAAGATCATTAATTAATACTACAAATGCTTTGAATTTTCTGATTAGTTGATTAGTAAAATATTTTCTTCTGATAATCATGCCGAATTAGCATCTTAAGACATTACTTAAGATGATCTTGAAATAAGAATGGTCTGATGTGTAAGCTATAATCAAAGTATTTCTTTATGTATTTTTGAAATTTTTACACTGCAGAAATGAAATTAAATTTAGAAATAAATATTACTTATTAAATTTTAAAACCTAATTAAATTATTAAAAGTATTAAAATATAAAACATAATATAATTGGCATAATTGTATGAAATAAAATTAATAGATTGTATAGATCGGAAGAGCACACGTC
>NW_012070577.1:0-608 GCF_000956235.1 Wasmannia auropunctata | reverse complement strand
GGAGTTCAGACGTGTGCTCTTCCGATCTCATTACTTTTAAAATTGTTTTGTTCTGGAAACTAACGTTATGTCACTAAAAAGTGCATATCTATTTTTATTTATCTAATATATAGATTAATATTTAAGGAATTTTTGGAATATAAGTAAATTATCAAAAAGTAGTGTATTATAATTTAACTAATTTTTCAGTCAAGGTACAAGCGTATTTTTAAAAACATTATAATGTAGCACTTTAATTTCTGCGAAATCGTATAAATTCAAAATTTTCTTGCTATATTCTTATAAGGCAAAATGTATGTCATTTATAAAAATTTATTGTGCTGAAAATAAGCTTTAGTCTATGAAATAATATGTACTATTTTTTACTTATTTCCGTATATTTAATAGATTTTACATATTTTTTCACATTTGAAAATAACGTTAAGAAAATATAAGTTTATATTATTCTACAGACATTAACTTTAAGCAATTAATTTAATATTATAAAAACTGTTTTGTCTTGGAAACAAACGTAAGGTCACTAAAAGGCATGTGTTACACCGTGGGTGGGGTGTAACGTGGGAAGGACTCGGTTTTGGTGACTGAGTCGACAAGGCACACAGGGGATA
>NW_012070576.1:0-337 GCF_000956235.1 Wasmannia auropunctata | reverse complement strand
CTTGTTAACGATTGCAAATTTTGCAAAATGGTAGAGGACTTTTCTGTTTAGTTTAGTCTGTTCTATCTACACATGAACGGTGATACACCTATTATGAGACACCCTGTATATGTATATGATATCTATCGCTTGTTTGACATACGGTGCACGAAGAAGACAAATATAGAATATCACGAATATCATCAATACTAATACCCAGATAGCAAACTGCGCACAGTCTGCATGCAGATTGGCAGCAAATTCGAACAGATTCTGGTAGCAGAACCATAGCCATCTGTGTCCGCATTAAGCTCAGGATCTGTCGACAAAGTCTGTTGACAGATCGGAAGAGCACACG
>NW_012070575.1:0-412 GCF_000956235.1 Wasmannia auropunctata | reverse complement strand
ACATCAGTACATGTCCCTTCACCTTTGTCTGTTATATACATAATTGTATGTTATATACATTATTGCAATTTCCCATTTACTCTTTAATTCTCTTTCTTTCAATCATTACTTCGTTCCTGTTCTTTTTCTCTTACAGTTAGTCATGGTAAAGAACATGTTTCGACATATACTTGTTGATTACAAAAGATAATAATGTTAATAATGTTAAATAAAAACTGCTACCTGAAAAAAATATCACATAAAGTATTGATCTTTTTTAGTGAAATATACAGGGTGTCTCGTATTCAATGATATAGTGCTTGTGGAGAGGTAGTATGGACCAAACTGAACAAAAAAGTCTTCTACCACTTTACGATCTTTGCAATAGTTATCGAGATACAGATCGGAAGAGCACACGTCTGAACTCCAGTCA
>NW_012070574.1:0-957 GCF_000956235.1 Wasmannia auropunctata | reverse complement strand
TAATTGTGATAATTTTCGCCCATCAATTTAGAAGAGTTATAGAAACTAAAATACTTTGGAAGTGATTGATATAGTTAACTGAACTCTCAGCCTCAATGTTGTGACGTGCAACTATATCATATATGTATATCTCTCAATCATATTATTTGTTGTACAGACCATACTAAAGAGATAACAATAATGCTTCGGTTGAGGCAACCACATATATGAAGATATTCTAACCGAATATTATTTATCCTAAGCACTACGGTTGTGACAATCGTACTGATGAGCATACCTTAACAGATGAATGCCATGTAACATCAATATAACTTAAATTCATATGCATTTCTTTTCCAAACATAGAGAATATTGTTGTAACATCCACAGCAATTTTTTCCGTGTATTTAAAAATTAAGACTGTAAGCGATACTGTTTGAAAAAAACATGATTATTGAGAAATTTCATTATTCAATCATGTGCGATTCTGTAACTATTATTGTTGGCCTTTAGTATTTGTTTAGGCGCGAGAACTCAAAGTCTCGGACTCGAAATTAAGAATGGTTACTGTAGAAGACAGTATTGACAATGACAACTAACAGTTTATTACATTATTCTAGAATTAATCATTAGCTCAGCGTTAGCGTACGAGTATATGATTCTAGGAATCTCAAGTTCGAATCTCATCGATGCGTTTTCAAAAATTATATACCTGCGTAATTGTAATTAATAAAATAGAAAATATGCGAAATAGTGATCAAAAATTAAACTCTAATAAATTTTTTTAAATAATATGTAATAAAAAAAATAAAAAAAAATTTCTTTCTTTACAACATATTTTAAATATTTTATTAATATTATTTGAGAAACATTATAGCAACGTCAGAAAAACTTCAACGCAACATTATTTACAACGTTATGGCACTCCCATTTCAACATTACCGATACCTCCAAATTGAGATCGGAAGAGCACACGTC
>NW_012070573.1:0-324 GCF_000956235.1 Wasmannia auropunctata | reverse complement strand
AAATCCCAATTTGCAGATGATACCTAGTCGCCTTCCCGTCAATTTGGAAACACAGCTTTTAATAACCCTTTGGACACTTGTTACACCAGATTCATATAGGTAAGCAAAATTAAAATTTCGCGAAATAAAATAGCATGTATTGTAAATATTTATTTTATTACAGATCTATATGCGACCGTTTTAATATCGGAAAAGCTACTGCGCATAGTTAGGCGTGTTATAAATGGTCTTGTTAGTCTTCGAGAGCAATTTATAACATGGCCAACAGAAGATGAGACAATTCAATCTATTGCAGCATTTCAGCGGCAAAGAGGGTTCCCAAAT
>NW_012070572.1:0-722 GCF_000956235.1 Wasmannia auropunctata | reverse complement strand
AAGCTCATTAAATTTTGAAAAAATTAAATATTGAATTTGAAAAATCGTCGGTATTTAAACTGTAATAACTTCGTGAAAAAATAATCGTAAAACAATCTTCCTGAACTCATTTTAAAGGGCGAAGCCTCCTGATTTCCAAAATTGATTTTGCTCAATGATGATTTTACTACCTAAGAAACGAGGTATGAAAAAAAATAGGATTTAAACATTGAAAATTTTGCAAAATGATCACGAATTTACAGAGTTGCAAATCTTTTCTTGCCACTCAAATTACATAACATGAAATTGAAAATTACTTAAAATCATCCCTTTAAAATGATTTATTTTAAAAAATGATCTGTGAGTTTGGAAAAAATTTGCAACTCCGTAAATTTGTTCACTTTGCAAAATTTTCAATGTTTAAATCCTCTTTTTTTCCATACCTCGTTTCTTATTGTTAGTGTAAAATCATCATTGAGGAAAATCAATTCTGGAAATCAGGAGCCTTCGCCCTTTAAAATGAATTCAGGAAGATTGTTTTACGATTATTTTTTCACGAAGTTATTACAGTTTAAATATTGACAATTTTTCAACTTTACTAGTCAATTTTTTCAAAATTTAATGAGCTTTTAATAGCAAAATTCAAGAATCACCTATTCTATCCTCCAAAAGAGAGTGTAACGTTGTAAAGATGACAAATCGTAACAAAATTTTTTAATAAGGATTGGAAGAGCACACGTCTG
>NW_012070571.1:0-583 GCF_000956235.1 Wasmannia auropunctata | reverse complement strand
TCGGTACGTTCGATTCGTGCCATTGTCGTGATTCCAGCGTGGGATTTGATGAAAATCCCAACAGCGTTCCAATGTTACAAGATTTTGTGAAATTTATCCGATACGCGCACTTGATCTCGCTCTTCATTGTATTGTTATTGGCGCGAATCACCAGCGGATAATTGTTCTCATCCTCTTCATCGCTTTTCGTTTTCTTTCTCGCAGCATCGTTTGGACGAACATGTAGGATTGCACGTTTCAGATATTCTGCAATATCATGCAGTTCGTACGATCCTTCGGGAATTACAATCTTTTTGTCATCTTTGTCGAAATAAAATTTATTATTCGACGAATTTACATTAGGTATCGTATAATACGTTTCAAAATCTGCCAGACCGAGTTTGTATTCACCATCGCTCAAATCTACAGGTGGAAAGTAGCTTACCGCGAGGATGCTACTTTTGCCTGTCAACGTAAACGTCAGCGACATGTTTGATTGAATACTGAGTCTAAATGTTGCAATGTCTGTCTTTAAATAGATTATCTACCGTTTGTAAATCTGTAGACACAGTTGATCGCAATTGCTTTGATCGTAACGTTGATA
>NW_012070570.1:0-411 GCF_000956235.1 Wasmannia auropunctata | reverse complement strand
ATAAATTCGCGTAATATAATATTTTTTCAAGGACAAATAATATGTCTCACTACATTGAACACATGTTAAAAATGCAATTCAACAATTTGATCAGCTGTCACATAATACTCCTATGTAATATAAGATTTTTATGAAGACAATTAAAATAACAGTGAGATCATTGTGTTAGAAATGCAATTAAGCATTTTGCATAAGCGCCAATGTACAGCGGTTGTCACATAATACTTTTGTGTAATACGTGATCTTTCATGTACAATCAGAATATCGATGAGATCGCCGAACGTGTTAAAAATGCATTTTAGCATTTTTGCACAAGCGCCAATGTACGGCTGCTGTGATACATTAGATTCGCGTAATATAATATTCTTTCAATCTAAATGAGATCGGAAGAGCACACGTCTGAACTCCAGT
>NW_012070569.1:0-306 GCF_000956235.1 Wasmannia auropunctata | reverse complement strand
CACGACTATTACACAAGTTATGGGTTAGACGAGTCAGCCGGCTGACAGTGAAAACAGGAGAGCACACTAATAGGGACAAGCCTTAAAATCTTGCGGTATTACTGGACTCATATAATAAATAACATAAAACATTTATAAAGTATTTATGTTTTCTTTACTATTTTATTAAATTAAACCAATTTATGATATAATTTACATTTTACATGATATAAATTATGTTAATAATCAATTTATTCACTTCTATTTGAGTAAGCGTTTCTTATCGATTTTGCTAAGACATTCGAAGATCGGAAGAGCACACGTCTG
>NW_012070568.1:0-300 GCF_000956235.1 Wasmannia auropunctata | reverse complement strand
ATCATAATAAAAATATCATTAAACACATACTGATCTGTTGTCATCACATCAATCGATCGATATATATATGTATACATCGAGCAAAGCGTGCGAGGCTGCCTAGCGCTCTAGCGCCTCTTGCGTCAGAAATTGTAAAAGTACACTTCCCCCACTCCGCAACTGGGCGACAATGATGATGACGTTTCTTAATCTTAAATTCCCACATTTCGGACTTTGCATTGCAATATCTCTGCTTATAGGGCACGTAGACAAAAAATAAAAACACTTTCATTACATAAACCGATCGGAAGAGCACACGTC
>NW_012070567.1:0-346 GCF_000956235.1 Wasmannia auropunctata | reverse complement strand
ACGATGTTGTTTATTGTATTCGGAAGTCTAATAGACATAAAAATAAAATTGTCCATTTAGATAGGTTAGCTACTTTTATTGAGAGATAGTTTATTTATTTATTTATTTATTTTGACTGCTCCGGAGCCCCTATTCGGGATTATTATGTTAGAAAGTTGTGTTATTTTTTTTTGGCAATACTCTTGCTTCTTTGGTTTTTTTTTTTTAGAGGGAAGAGATCTTTGCTGGGATCGTTCTGGAGAAAGTTTTAAATTAGAAGACTCTAAAGAAGACTGCCTCTCCTGCGGTTTTTTTGAGCCGTGGTTTTCCCGTGGGATTAACTCGGTCTACAATCGGAAGAGCACAC
>NW_012070566.1:0-326 GCF_000956235.1 Wasmannia auropunctata | reverse complement strand
TTTCTTTTAATTAACGTGATAATCCAAAGTGTAGTGTAACTATTTCGCAGTCAATTATATTGTTACGATCGAATGAGTCGCTATTGCAAATTGTGCGTGGAATATTTACAGGTTCTGCGACAGTGGCTGCTATTTCGAGGAATTGATAATTCTATGTTATCAGTTAATGTGTTTAATGCCGTAACGTGTCGATTTACGCAATATTCAAGATTGAACATAGCGATCACTGTTTTTTCCGACATGGACAAACGGACATTGGATGTTTCGAGACGTAAAATCGACATGTTGTTAATCCTGTCTCTTATACACATCTCTGAGCGGGCTGG
>NW_012070565.1:0-578 GCF_000956235.1 Wasmannia auropunctata | reverse complement strand
GAGATGTGTATAAGAGACAGGTTTCATAGCGGTAAAATTGTTTAAAATATATGTTTAAATATTCGAAGTCAAGAAAGTCACATTGTATCAAAACTCACGAAATTACATATTTCTTCTAATTTTTCACTGTCCTGATAAATATAAGGCTGGAGAATATAAATAATATTTTTATAAAAATATGTTTTTAAATCTTTAAGAAAAAAATAGATTTAAAAAGAAGTAAATGAAATTATTTTCACTTATCAAATGGATTACCTTTATTAAAATATTTCTATATTTAGCTGCTTTACATAATTACGATACGATTAATTACGATACGATTTGATACGTATGGCTCTTGTCTCTATGCCGTGCATAAATGGATATCTATATTTCTCAATGAGAAGAGTTTTCTGGAGGATACGAAACGAATATAAGAGATTCATATAATATTAAAAGACATATGGAGGTAAGCTATTTGATAAATAATATGGATATTAATTTGCAATTCAAATATTGAGATATATTTTGTAAAAAATATGAAAATGATGTCGCAAATTATCATGATTATCGTACGATATTAATCCTATAAGATACAT
>NW_012070564.1:0-842 GCF_000956235.1 Wasmannia auropunctata | reverse complement strand
CGTGTGCTCTTCCGATCTACTACCGCCGTATAAACAATGGTTAAGACACTTGTCACAAATTGTGCTATAAAAAGATATTGAGCATATAATTTATGCATTTAAAATTATTCATTATTTATTTAATTATTATTTAATTTTTACAAAAAAATATTTACGTTTTGAGAAATATGCTGCAACATGCATGCCAAATGTTATAAGATGAGTGACATGTGTAGTAATTAAGAGCCAAAATATAAACTCATTTCCATATTTCAAATAGGCCTCGACATTATGAGTAAAGGTATTCTTCAATATTATAATTATTGGTACTATGTAAATTGTGCTAAACAATATTCCTGTAATTAACCAGCTAAATAAGTTATATACTTCTTTAACTCCGTTCATTGCCATTAAAACCTGAAAATAATGAAACAAATAAATATCTTTCAGTAATTAAAAACACACATAAAGTACGAAGAAAGTATACTGTACTAACATTTACACCATTGAACTTCTCTTTCGTTGAATAGCTAACTTCGATGCAAAGTGGAATTATAAAAGCCATAACTGCGAATGTAGCAATTGTTGCACGTAACATTGTATCAGCCTTGTCCATTTTGATATACGGTGGATAAGGCATTTGTTGTATTGACATCTGAAAAATAAATATCAGAAAATAATAAAAAATAATTTCGTCGTATCACAGATATAATATGTATGTTATCCAGCTGTCTGTTCTTACATATATATAAATATCCATATCTTTTAAAACTGGTTTTGATAATAAAATTATTAAAATATATTTATGTATTCTTTGTAAGAAGTTTACGATACCTTAACGCTGTCTCTTATACACATCTCTG
>NW_012070563.1:0-451 GCF_000956235.1 Wasmannia auropunctata | reverse complement strand
TCAATAAGTGAAAAACAAATAGGGAAGAGAAAAAAACACAAACTTGAAAAACAAAATAATATATTAAGACAAAATCTTATTAATGCAATTTATATTGATGCAATAAAAATTTGCAAAGTTAATAAATGCTATGTTAAAATTATATAAATTATATATTTACAAAATTAAGATTTGATTTTAATTTTTAAAGTTTTAACAATTTAAAATTTTATTATTTTAATTACGAGAATTATCAATGAAAGAAAATGAATAATTTATGTATTTTAATGCTTAATGATTAATGTTTTATTAATTTATTTTATTTTGTGCAAATCGTGTCATTCTTTAATACCTACTCTTTTGTGTTGTGCTTTTGATTCAAGAGATACGTAATAGATTTGCTTTGATTCTTTGGAAATCTAAAAAATCAATAAAAAAAATATTTTTTAAACGTTCCCTCTTTGTGTTTCTT
>NW_012070562.1:0-321 GCF_000956235.1 Wasmannia auropunctata | reverse complement strand
AGTTCAGACGTGTGCTCTTCCGATCTTTTATTGTTTAATTTTGTACACCTGTTTTTTGTTCGAAAAGGAGATCATAAACATCAAATTTTGTTCGAGGAGCACGCTAACACTTGGCACCCTTTTTTACTTTTTTTAAAAAAGTCAATTTTGTAACGTTGTTTATATACATTATTATTTCCACAATGTATCATTAGCTCAGCGTTAGCGTACAAGTCTATTGTTCTAGGGTTCTCAGGTTCGAATCTCGATGTTTTCAAAAATAATAAACTTGCGTATAAATTGTAATTAATGTAATTAATAATCGTTACAAAATTGACTTTT
>NW_012070561.1:0-320 GCF_000956235.1 Wasmannia auropunctata | reverse complement strand
CCTGTGGCAAGAACTCATGATGCACCACGCCCCTGCAATCGAAGAAAACTATAAGCAAAACCTTCACATTCGACCAAACTTGGCGCGTTTTTTTCGGTCTTGGCTCGTGCGGCAGCTTCCATTGGGATGATTGAGCTTTGGTTTCCACGTCATAACCATAAACCCATGATTCATCACCAGTTATGACCCTCTGGAGCAAATTTGTTTTTCACACAAAATTTGATACAGATTCTTTGATCCATTTTTTGGAATAGGCAAAAATCGAAGACGAGCCAAAACACGTGCAAGCAAAGCAGCTGTCAAAAATTAACTGAACATTC
>NW_012070560.1:0-547 GCF_000956235.1 Wasmannia auropunctata | reverse complement strand
GACGTGTGCTCTTCCGATCTCGAGAGAAAGGAATGTTATCTTTACGATCTCATTTTCAAAATCTTATAGAAATGCGAGAGAAAGGAATGTTATCTTTACGCTCTCATTTTCAAAGGTATCTGCATACCTGCCTAATCAAGGATTATACACATGAGTTTCGACTAAAACTCATTCGTCTCGCAATAAAAATGTCATATTTCAAAATGCTAGCAACCCTTAGTAGGGTATAAAACGAAGAGACTGACATTCTGTTAGTAGTAGAGTTGAAAGTTCAGAGTGAATTCTCGCGAAAAGTCCAGTGATCGTAAAAGAATATGGAACGTGAATTAGAGGAACAAGCCATCTGGCTGAATACGCGAGAAGATTTTATCGCGTGGGAACAGCGTGTCGACGAGTTCATCGAATCGCTCGAAGAACATAGTCGAAATAAACGTCCACGATTATTGATTGGCGCACAACAATCCACAATCCATCGTATCGCGCGATTCGAAAGTTTGAAGGAGAGGGTGCGTGAATGATTCATACATGTGGGCGCAGGATTCAACGC
>NW_012070559.1:0-849 GCF_000956235.1 Wasmannia auropunctata | reverse complement strand
CTCTTCCGATCTATGGATTTATTTTATATATTTTATAGAAAAAAATGATAATTATATGGAAAATTTCATATGAATTATATAGATCATCAATTATAATTTCATTAAAATTCCATTTTTATTTTTGTTATATATGATTCCATTCTTTATTTTATATAGGTAGTTTATTTCAATTAATTAAATCATATTTTTGTTATTATGTACTCATTTCATTTTCTAATGAAGAATTTTTTATTGTCAAATTAAGGCATTTGATTTAAGGATGTCAAGACCACAAAGCGATATATGTACTTTAGAACTTGTAATAAAATTGTTTTCTATCTTTAAAAACGTATTAATAATCTAGTTAAATGAAACTTTTAAAGGCCCTTGTATATCATACGAACTTGATGACTATATTATATATTAATAAATTTATAATTTATAAATTATATAAAATTAAATTTTAATATTTAAGTTTTTTTATACTTTTATTTGTTTGGAAAAAGTGTTATAATATCTTAAAAGAAATATTATAAAAATAGAAAAATATACTTCAAGTATTAAAAATCAAAAAATTAAACAGAATATTAAAAAATAAAATAAAATAAACATCAAAAAATTAAACAAAAATGTATGCCATTGAAAAAAATTAGTTTAAAAATAAATATAAATAAAAACATAAATAAACTTTTTTATACAATAACCTCACCCAAAAAAAAATATTCTATCCTTTAGTGGTACCCTCTTCATGATAAAAGATTTTTCTCTTAATATTAAATAAACGTCTCGAAAGGATATTCTAAAATGTAGAGGAATATCGAATTACTATGAGATATATATTCAAAATGTAGAAGATCGGAAGAGCACACG
>NW_012070558.1:0-343 GCF_000956235.1 Wasmannia auropunctata | reverse complement strand
ATGTTTTTAAATAAATAGTTGAAACTCATAGTTAACTTAATTAAATTTAACTAAGTTAAGTTAAAAGTTAATAACTATTTAACTTTATTCTTTAACTTTTAACTCCTTAACTAGATACTTCCCAATCTGGCGGAAACGAAACAACCGGTAATGATATGGATGGTGTGACAACACCATCAACACCAACAATGTACTCTAGAAGGTAAAATGAAAATTATTCGTATACTATGATTAATGTTATTTCTGGATCTCCATATACTGTTACATAATTTTTCGACTGCAGTCGCTTATAATGTTCAATTGTTATGTTATTTCTCCATTCACATGAAGATCGGAAGAGCAC
>NW_012070557.1:0-437 GCF_000956235.1 Wasmannia auropunctata | reverse complement strand
TATATATATATATATATATACATATGCAGTATCAATTGTGCTCGAACTGAATGAGCTAAAATTACAAACAGAATATAATTTTGACCTTTTCGAACTTGATTTTATTTATTAGTTTTTTTTTTGATTGATCAAATTAATTCAATCTTAATAATCTCAATTGCTAGCGTGATTATAACGTATCTTCACTGTTCCATGGATTGGTAATTACTAAATTATTAGAATGCCAAATGCGATCTGAAGTGGATTTTAATTGGTGCTTATAATAATTATTATATAAATTTTTTACATTTTTAGTTCTGGTAAATTGCGCGCCGAATATTTGGCGATCTTGAAACACTTCCAAATTAAATCTTGACTTCATTATAATATCACAAATTAAATTGACAAGCAATTTAATAATTTTGATGCCAATGAGCATCTTATTAAATTCTGTAGAA
>NW_012070556.1:0-304 GCF_000956235.1 Wasmannia auropunctata | reverse complement strand
CTTTTCGATTCAGTTTAGCCTACTCTTCCTGCCAATGAGCGCTTTATCGGACTTAACATTTATCTTTAGCATTATGAGTTTCGGACCCCGTATATACATACATATACTATGTACTTTTTTATGGATATCAATATCAATCGTTTTGTTTTTGTTTCCATATTTCAAGTGTTCCTTATTTTGAAGTGAAAATTATATATAAAAATTAAGCATATTATTTGGTAGATTCTAATGGAACTGGAAAAATGTAATACTTGGGAAGAGAGATACAATATTTTTGCCAAACAATTAGATCGGAAGAGCACAC
>NW_012070555.1:0-382 GCF_000956235.1 Wasmannia auropunctata | reverse complement strand
TGCTCTTCCGATGTAGATTAACGTTAATCTTAGTTATAACTTAGTCTTTATTTTTTACTAAAATTGTTAAAATTAGAAAAAGACAAAAGAAAATTAAACTAACATTGAAGTTAATCAACATTGGTAGAAATGTACATAGTCTTGAATTTATTCATATATTAGATAAATTTTACTACTATAATATATTTTTTGAACATAAAAGTAAGTAAATAATAACATATAATTATTGAAACGAACATAAATAAAATAAAGACAAAAATATAGAACTTATTATTTAATAATTTGAAAAAAATTATATATACTATACATAAATAATACATATCTATTATATATGTAACATCTACGTATATTCGAATGCGTATACATTGCAGTAAAACTGGTT
>NW_012070554.1:0-377 GCF_000956235.1 Wasmannia auropunctata | reverse complement strand
AACGGTAATATTCTGTGGACCAACGTCAGGTTCCAGGACACAAACAAATTTTTAAAATTAATGCCAAGATAATCGCTTGTCAACATTTGCAGTATGCCATAAATTTATACATTTTTACCGCATTATAAAATTAATACCAAATGTTTAATCCAATGAATATATATTCATTTGATTAAATATTTGGTATTGATTTTTGATTATTTACTTATATTCAACCTCAGTTAATGTACATTTTAATATTTGAGTGCACAGCAAGATAAAATAAACATGTGACATTCCGCAATCATGAAAACGCAAATAAATAACTACATAATTTTTAAAAATATACTTGCGTCTTGGAAATTGACGTTAGGCCACATAAACGTTTACAATTTTTA
>NW_012070553.1:0-559 GCF_000956235.1 Wasmannia auropunctata | reverse complement strand
ATAATTATATATATGATTTTCAACTATAAATACTTATAAATACATTATATTAACCTAAAATAAATGATAGAGTAATTCTTAAAAAGTATTTGCATTAATATTTCTAAAACATTTTTACAATTCTTTCAAAAAAGGCATGACGTCGATACTTGCATATTTCGAAATGTATTGTTGTCGCTTTTCTACGAAGTTAATTGTGTATGAAAATACTGAACAATTAAGAACAACTTAAAGCTGGAACTATATATTTTGAAAAAGAGAACTTTTTTTTATATTCACTGTATATTTTTAAAGATAGAGGAACTTTTTTTATATTCACTTTGTTTGCATAGTATTTCGTTCAAAAAGTATAACCATATATTTGTTTTCACTTTCTTTAAAGAATAAACGTGTGTATATCGATGTTGTAATGCTAGTGTTCGATAAATTCTATGTTATTACATAACATTTTCAAAATATACTGGGTGTCTCATAATAGGTGTATGACCGTTCATGGGTAGGTAGAATGGACTAAACTGAATCGAAAAGTCCTCTACCATTTCTGTCTCTTATACACATC
>NW_012070552.1:0-665 GCF_000956235.1 Wasmannia auropunctata | reverse complement strand
TTTTTGAATTTAGATGAACAAATCGATAAAGAAGCATTTTTATACATGCCAGAATCTATGGTGAAAGAAATAATTCCCATAATTGGAAAGCGTTATTGTTTTCTTCGAAATCGAAAAATACTGCTTGAAAGTGAAAAAGAAAATTCACCATTTGTAGATAAAGTATGCATCTATTTTTTGCAATAATCAATGAGTCTTTTTTTAAATATTAAAATTGAGAAACAAAATTTTGTAGCGAACATAGAGATGGTCTAAAATTTTTTTTCTATTTTCTTCAATATTTTAAATTAATTAAAGTTTTTTATTTTTTTAAATAAAATTTGTTATTTTGTTTTTAATATACTGTTTTAAATGAAACTGTATTAATGATTTAATATTTAAGATCCTTTATACGCCTAATAAAATTATTGATTTTATTTATAAAAATGTTTTGATTTAGGAAATTTCAGAAAAATTGTCTACAAACGATTCTGAGGATGCTGTTAGTCTAGGTAGTACTTGTTCCGCTCTTAGTCTACCTACTTCTTCTACGACCTCATATTATGGTCATGAAAAGGTGTGTTTCTTGACATTTTTTTTACAATTACTTTTTTTAACTCTTTTATGTTCTATTACATACAGATTTTTGTAAAAATTATTGATTGTTAATTTTCTTAGTATTATTT
>NW_012070551.1:0-793 GCF_000956235.1 Wasmannia auropunctata | reverse complement strand
TCTTGACAGAGCGTAGTGACCTCTTCTCGTATTTCTGCGATGTGCGCTATTTACACTTTTACGCAGATATACGGGACCTACATTTTTAACGCCGGTTCCGAACGGCCATTTTTTTAAGAAGAGGTTCTCTTGGCAAAGATACTCTCAGTGGTTTGCCGTTGCCTTCCGAGAGGCGTGTAACGTCCGCCGCCAGTACTACGTCGCCGAACGTTTTTTCCAAACACGCTAGATGGCGCCACCTACCCTATTTCGCGCTTTTACTGTCATATAATATGATTTATTTTAATGCTTTGGTTTTATGCTTTAAATTATTCTTCATTCAAAGGGAAAAGCAAAGAAACCCTTATCTATATCGATATCCAACTTTATAATGAAACAAATATCTTAATTTCCGCGATCATTATATACGCGATCGCAAGACAACTCCAATATTTTACTCTCTTGATCGGAATAGATGAACCCTTCTCTTAATATAATAATAATATAATAATCTATCATATAGTCACATTTAACCACTCATGCTTAAGCGTTTCTTTGTATTCATCTATATAGCGCGTTACGAATTTGCCTCATTATTTTAAGATATATATATATTCAACTTTTATATAACTAAATTCACCCTCATATAGTATAACTTCTTAGTAAATATATTTGCGTAACATAGTTTAGTTGCGAACGATTCTATTTCTTTCCTTATTTTCGTAAAAAGAAGTCTCAACGGATTTATATAGACACTTTCTACAAGGATTCCATTAAAATTTCATAATAGAAACAACATATGTACACCACATGG
>NW_012070550.1:0-363 GCF_000956235.1 Wasmannia auropunctata | reverse complement strand
CGGTGGTGCTATTTCAAACTCGACATTTTTAAATATTCTTTTCATTTTATCATTCACGAATTCAGTTCCTGCGTCGCATCGTATGACTTTAATTTGTGTTCCGAATTTACACTCGTACCTATGCTTGAAGTCTTCTAGCTTATCCGATGTCTCATTTTTGCTTCGGATTGGGTATATTACCGTAAAGTGCGAATAATCGTCTACAATTGTCAGGAAGTATTTTTCTCCATCAATTCCTATTGGACTTATAGGCTATTGCCTGGAGGTTTTTAAAAGGAACAAATTAGTTAGTGACATTTTATTGTTTTATACGATAATTTGGCATAAAAGTAAGGCAAAACCGCGGAGTGCTACTAAATAAAG
>NW_012070549.1:0-349 GCF_000956235.1 Wasmannia auropunctata | reverse complement strand
CGTTTGACCGAATACAAATTTAGCGCTGCACTAGCGCAATTTTTAATCGCCGAATACAACATAAAACTCGCATGGTAACAATGTAATCTAACCAAATGCGAAGATTTCTTGGCACTGGGGCAGAGGGCATTGATCGAATGTACGGCACTGAAAAAGTTTGCACTCATTGCGCACTAGTGCAAGCTGCCGAATTCGCTATGAGCTCTCTTTCTTCCTTTCGTAAATCTTCTAGTACGTCGTCGAGTTTCTTATCTCGTTGTGTTTTAAGCAAACTTCTTATACGATTGAATTTACCATTCAATCCTCTCACGACGTAATACACGAGCTCACGATCCGAAATATTCACATT
>NW_012070548.1:0-419 GCF_000956235.1 Wasmannia auropunctata | reverse complement strand
TGCCAGCCCGCTCAGAGATGTGTATAAGAGACAGCCAGACTACTGCTAGACACTCTAATTCCGTGGCGCTGTAATTTCTCTCGGCTTTATTCAGGGTGCGGCTGGCGTACGCGATGACCCTTTCTCCTTCTGTTTGATGTTGAGTTAGTACTGCTCCAAGCCTGTAGTTACTGGCATCTGTTTGTAGCACAAACCGTTTGGTGAAGTCCGGGCAGGCCAGGACTGGAGCACTTATCAGGGCGTCTTTTAACTGTTGAAATGCTTCTTCTTGCTTTTCCTCCCATGCCCATTCTGCACTCTTCTTGGTGAGCCGGGTGATAGGGGCCGCAATGGTCGAAAAGTTTGGGACGAATCTTCTATACCAGGATGCCATCCCCAGGAATTGCCGTACTTTTCGGACAGTAGTGGGGGCAGGCCAG
>NW_012070547.1:0-372 GCF_000956235.1 Wasmannia auropunctata | reverse complement strand
GTGTGCTCTTCCGATCTCATCAAATTAAAAAAGACATAATATTAAGTAGTTTTTTATTTTTTATGTGTTAAATAATATTTAACACATAAAAAATAAAAAACTACTTAATATTATGTCTTTTTTAATTTAAAAATATTTCATTTAAATAATTAAATATTTAATTTAAATAATATTTAACACATAAAAAATAAAAAACTACTTAATATTATGTCTTTTTTAATTTAATGATAAAATGATATTTTCTTAGAACCAATCACTAAATGTTTATTTTAGATACTGCATTGTTAGAAAATGAATCTTGCGAAATATTTTATAAACGAAAAAGATTTTCATAACTTTTATTTGGATTAAACATACTGGTTTATTTAAAAC
>NW_012070546.1:0-401 GCF_000956235.1 Wasmannia auropunctata | reverse complement strand
TTCAGCCATTGTTCGGACACTTTAGATACTATGCCGGTGGTACTGTAACTTTCAAGCATTATTACTCGAGAAGTGATTAATGAAAAAATATTGTATTATAAGTATATTTGTGTGTTGGAATGCTCTCGAGATAAGCTACAAGATAATACAATTAAAGATGGGAGGTTCCATTTAAAAAATTTTAAGTGATCTTACCCTGTCTTTGGCGACGATACTCAAGGTCAAACCAATAAGATCAATAAATACATCTTTTCGAATCCTGCAATTTTTGCCTGAAACACTTTTCTGTAAAACTTATTTTCCATGATATTCAGGTGTCCCGAGATTTTTTGGACACTCTGTATATATGATCTGTAAATATAAAATTTATAATTAATTTGTTATTATTTTAAAATATATTT
>NW_012070545.1:0-440 GCF_000956235.1 Wasmannia auropunctata | reverse complement strand
AAATTACTATAAATTATTAAACAACTTTAAATTAAATTAATATTTTAAATAAACTATTCAAATATTGAGCCGTTTTAAAAAAATAAACTTTATGAAGTACGAGACATCTTTACTGTATGTCTTATCAAGAAAGCAATTATAACGACGTTTTAAGAAACGAAACATGCGAACGCTTTTATCAGTAATTGATGAAAATTACAAAAGTACGGAGAATTTTTAAGATAAAGCATGATAAAAAATACCAACTTTATATTTTTCTGATAAATTCTTGAAGAAGAACTAAAACGAGAACTACAAGAACTACAGTTAAAAAAAATTTAAATAAGCGTTTGTCTGAAAACTTTATACGTGTTTTTAAAAAATCTATTAAACTAAATCTAAGAATAAGTGCATTTTAAGATTAATATTATAGTTAAGTTTATTATATAAAGTATAAATTA
>NW_012070544.1:0-692 GCF_000956235.1 Wasmannia auropunctata | reverse complement strand
GTGTGCTCTTCCGATCTTAATTGATATTTTTGAACAAATGACGTCTCAAAATTTTGCTTTTCATTATCAATTGGTTTTTAATAGTTTCTTTTGTAAATTAAAACAAACGTTCTTGTGATAAATCTAGAGACTTTTCGTCGAAAAACGTCATAACTTTTTGCTAAAGTGGTATTTTGCAATAAATAAGGTCTTAAAATAATGCTCCCGGCAGAGAGGATCCTGAGAGCGATCATGCCTGCGATTTAGCTGGGATCGGCGATGTGCTAGTTTCAGCGCCTCTGGAAAGTGGACATTGAATTACTAACTAGATAGACCAATGAGAAGCATGCTTTCCGTCCAACGCGTGCTTCTCATTGGTCTCTTTAGTTAGTAGTTCAATGTCCACTTTCCAGAGGCGCTGAAACCAACTCATTGCCGGTCCCAGCTAAATTGCGGGCATAACCGCTCTTAGGATCCTCTCTGCTCCCGGTTTGCTCCATTCGAATAAATCAATTTCATAAAATGCATCTTTGCATTTTTGTTTAAATAGGTAAAAAACAATGTTTTTGTCCAAAATCTAGAGGCTTTTATTAAGCGCGCATGCGCATCGGCATGGAGTGTATAATCAAGACGTCAAAACAGTGAAGAAGTGTCAGTGTTTATTTATAAATAAATAGAAAAATAGATTAGATCGGAAGAGCACACGTCTGAAC
>NW_012070543.1:0-671 GCF_000956235.1 Wasmannia auropunctata | reverse complement strand
TGCTCTTCCGATCTAAAAACTTAACAAATCTGAAAAATTTTGAGGTATTTATGAAGAAATTTTCATAAATTTAATATATGAAAAATTCTGAATAATTAAATGAAGAATTCTGAAAAAAATTTTCGCCAGGGTGGTAACTTCTCGTATACGCCAAAGTAGCGTTATTTCGTAAATCACATTCTTGGCTCTCACCATGGTTCAGGACGAGTATTATATATTTTATTTTCAGTTTATATGCGTGCGCAACGTCAAACTATCGTAATAAACGATTAATTAAGAATAAACCTAGATTCTGGGGGATTCTAGTGGACTCATGTGAACGAGCAATTCGTGGCCACACCTCCAGGCATCTGCCGACTCGGCAACAGCGTGCCGATACGTTGCTGCATGCATGTTACAGCCAATCAGGCGTAACCCAGATTCTAACTGGCGCGTAATGTCGTCAGTTAACGAAAGTCGTGTGAACGTTGCAACCGACAAGCCGTGCGATTCGTCCACGTACTTGTTTACGCGGATAATCTGTCGCCGGGCGAAACTGCGCCTGCTCAGAACCCGAGTGGGGATGAGGAAGAAGGCGCACGTACCGAATTCGAACGAGGACCCATGGTCTTTCGTTGTTCGGACATCGAAGCGTAAAGTCCCGCGTCCGTGATTATATCTCGGCGTGTATA
>NW_012070542.1:0-964 GCF_000956235.1 Wasmannia auropunctata | reverse complement strand
ATGTGTATAAGAGACAGTACAAAATTTAAAAAATCTATTTTTATAATTTTTTTCATGTTAAAACACTTGGCGCTGCTGGACCGAATATAAAAACATTTAGAATTGTATACATTAAATGAAAATAAATGTTACTATTTATCGTTATATGATCACTGATCATTTACTCACATACACACATATTACGCTGATTGTTTTTATATTTTCGTGGATCTTTCCGTAATTTTTTGGGTTTTAATATATGATGACGTTTTTTACAACGTTATATTTTTAAGTTTATTAACTTATAATTTTATATTATTTAATATAATGATAAATTAATATATATGATAACGTTTTTACAATGTTATATTTTTAAATTAATTACTTAATAACTATATATCATTTAATATAATGATAAATTAACATAATAAGATAATATAATGATAACATGTTACATTTTCATGTTGTTACATTTTCATTTAATGTGTACGATTTTTATCAATTTTCATTATTATTTCTAATTTATTTTATTAATTTCCTTATTCGGTCCAGCAGCGTCAAGTGTTTTAACATGAAAAAAACTATAATAGATTTTTTTAATTTTGTACTGTTATCTCTTTACTTCTTAGTGATGACACTTAGATTGTGTAACGCAATTTTGTAATAAAATAAAATATTTAAAAGAAAATGAAATAACTACTACCACTTGAATTGCAATAGGAAAAGTTTTGAATGAATTAAAAGATGCGAGGGTCATTTGAAAAGTTTCCGGCCTTATCAACATAAAGTAACTGTAGAAAAAAAATTTCTTTCGCCGTCCGATAGATAGTCTTGACATATATAAACCGTAAAAATTTGAAGTCATTCTGATCATTACTTTGTCTATGGCAACTATCCAAAGTTGTCAGCTGACATTGTCTGTCAACAATGAAGAAAATCGAGTATCGCGCAGTGATAATTCCTTCATTTGAAAGGGAAAAAGATT
>NW_012070541.1:0-435 GCF_000956235.1 Wasmannia auropunctata | reverse complement strand
ACGTGTGCTCTTCCGATCTATGGCATTCAACAATGCAGTGAAATCTTTTACTGGACGATCACTTTTTCGCTTATGAAATCCCATTCTAATATTTAAAAAAATGTAGAAAAATTATTTTAAAATCCAAGAAATAACAAAAATGAGTCTCTATGTGTTTATATGTGACGTTCAGTGTTTCATGTGTGAACATGTGTGAAAAAATCCATTGACCAAATTACGCTATATGCAGTTGACCAAATTACGCTAACCTTGATTGTTGAAAAAAATTAACGTAAAAATTTTTCCATGCACTTTACACCGAAACGCGATTAATCACTTGAAAGAGAATAAAAAACCACATCATAACCTATGTTACCTGCGTCAAATCACGAAAAAATCACCACTTCCCATAACAAAATGTGTGATGTCAATATTAATTATTTTTCACAAGGTGTT
>NW_012070540.1:0-679 GCF_000956235.1 Wasmannia auropunctata | reverse complement strand
GACGTGTGCTCTTCCGATCTGGTACAATGTGGCCATTATTTCAAAATTTAAATTATTTCAAGATTTTGTTTGAGTAAATTTAAAACTCTATATTTGTATAGTTCTACATAATGTGCACATATAATAAAACTAATAAATATATATCAATATCTAATAAATATTCGCTTTATTCAATGTATGAGTCTACAATATACTAAAAATAACAGATATCGAAAAGATTAAACAAACCCCTACATAAGGTAGAAATATTTATTAAATCTTCGCCTTACTAGATAGATGCGTCTACAATATACTAAAAATAATGGATACCGAAAATATTAGACAGACCCTTACGCAAGGTAGAAAGTATGTTAAATTGAATATTTATTAAGAATGTTTGGTACCTACAATAGTAGCAAAAAGTTAAAGAACTGATTTTGACGAATATGCTCTTCTCATATAGTTTGAGTAATAAGGATTGTACAGAATGTTATCATTTATTCAAAACTAGAGCGCAGAAATGCTTCTGTTGCTTTTTTCCTGAGAATTTTCAAATTCTATGGCCAAATCTAATTAAAAAATATAAATTAAAATCTTTATAACTTTGGATTGCTTCAGTGAATCGACTCCGGCTTTTGTCTTAAGTCTTTCAACATATATAAGAACAATCTGTAAAATTTTTGTTAAATTCCCATTATTT
>NW_012070539.1:0-423 GCF_000956235.1 Wasmannia auropunctata | reverse complement strand
GCTCTTCCGATCTTATCAGTCTTAATGCAGTAAAATTTAATATCTTATTATATATTTAATATATATGTGGCAATAAACAAAACCATACTAGCTCTTATATTATTTAATACTTTGTAGGTCTTACTAACAGTATGATCAGTATCACATTTTCTAAATATTGAAAGTAATTATTAACGTTATCAATCTTAGTTCAGTAAAATTTAATATATGTATATATATTAACACAAAAATAAAATGTACAAACACAAACAAAATGTTTTATCTAGCAAAATCATCTTTATAAAAATGTATTTTAAAATTGCCACTAAAAGTATCAGAAACTGTTTCAAACTTTTTAACTTTATCAACGTTACTGACTTATTATTACTTATGATTTATTATATTATCATAATTTATATTAGAAAGATCGGAAGAGCACACGTC
>NW_012070538.1:0-417 GCF_000956235.1 Wasmannia auropunctata | reverse complement strand
TTATTTCCAGAAGTACAATTAACTTTTAAAAAAACAATGGTGGAAGTAAACTATACAGAAATGGAAACAAAATAAAATGGTTACCGTATGGGGCGAAATAGTAAATGACATATCTGCATATATAGGTGCAAGTCCTGACGAAGAATTGCAAGAAAGGCGACCATTTCGCAGATGTAATTGTACCGCCATTCTATTTACTGGCCGCGTACAAACATGGTCTATCATTTTGGGAATGAAAGTTGATACAAAAAACCGAATCGAAGAAAAATTGAAAATGTTCCAGAATGAAGTCAAATTAAGAAGATATTCCATTGGATTCATATTCACATGCATAGATCGAATTAAGATGTATAATGAAACAAATTTAGAGTCATTAATATTTAAAAGATTATTTCCAGAAGTACAATTAACTTTTAA
>NW_012070537.1:0-300 GCF_000956235.1 Wasmannia auropunctata | reverse complement strand
TGGAGTTCAGACGTGTGCTCTTCCGATTTAGGCTTATACAATTTCCTATAAAATGCTTTTTTTTACTTCCCTATCCGTCAAGTTGTGTGCGAGATACAGTTGTTTGAAGACAGAGTTTTCTACGGTAATTTTATGACTAAAAATGATGGTCCACAAGTTATGTGAAAACGAAGTACTTATATAAATGTTTGTACTTATATAAATTTTTTTAAAATTTATAACAATGTGAGAGCACTTATTTATATCTCGGCAACTATAAATCGCACGTGGTTCAATAGTAAAACTATTTTGCTGACAATT
>NW_012070536.1:0-318 GCF_000956235.1 Wasmannia auropunctata | reverse complement strand
TAATTTAAATGCGAAAGAATAAATAATTATTAACGGTAATCAATCATGCTCGAGAATCATTTTATTTCTACATTTTCTTATATTTTTCTTCGTAGAGACCAAAAATTATCATTATGATAATGCCAGATTGAAAGGAAAATTGGCACTGTGACGTCCCGTCTAAATTTTTATTCTCATTATACAACCGATTCGATTTGACTCAATAAAACACATAAATACGTATATATCTCTCCTTATTATTCTTTTGTATTTATCCTATATATATATTCTATATATTACTTATGCGTATTTGCAAGCAATACCGTGGAATTATTTACT
>NW_012070535.1:0-499 GCF_000956235.1 Wasmannia auropunctata | reverse complement strand
GACGTGTGCTCTTCCGATCTCTTTTTGTGTCATTTTATTTTTATTTTACATCTATATTTTTAAACACTATAGATAATATAAAACAAAAATATTTCTCCGAACGCAGTACAGATTGCTCGATCGATTTAAAATTAAAATGCTACATACAGGGTGTCCGGTAATAACCGTATCAAATCTTGTGAGCTGCTAGAGCAGATTAAACTAAACAGTAAAATCCATTTTGTAAAATTTGCAATCGTTAACGAGATATTACTTTTTAAAGATTGGCGAATAAACGCGTATCCGTCCGGCTGAATATCGTTGAATACCAGCGTTGGGGCGGTCGTATCTCGCCGCTGTTAAAGTTGGCTGTTAGTATTTGTTTAAACACGAGAGATATAGAATATATTATGAAAAGAATAAGTCCTTTGTACAAAGTATCATTAGCTCATCGTTAGCGTACAAGTCTGCAGTTCTAGGGCTCTCAGGTTCAAATCTCGATGTTTTCAAAAATTATAAA
>NW_012070534.1:0-324 GCF_000956235.1 Wasmannia auropunctata | reverse complement strand
CAGACGTGTGCTCTTCCGATCTCTTGATTGGCTGAACCCATATCAGAAACAATCCCCTGAACGCGCAATCCTATTTTCTCTGCTTTTTGAATAATTTCAAGAATTATATTTTTATACACGGAACCGTTTGTATTTTTGGCTGTAAAATAATAAGCCACATTTTGTTTCCACCTGTGCCCTATGCTTGCAAGCATAAAAACTAAGCCATGGGTCGCAATGTCATTGTTGTTATGCTCGGGTAAAGTTACGCACCCTACATATGTATTGGTGGATATGTCGAAAACAGTACCAGCGGATATACTTATTTCATCAAGCACAAGTAAA
>NW_012070533.1:0-314 GCF_000956235.1 Wasmannia auropunctata | reverse complement strand
CCAATGTTATCATCTTATGTCCTCTTGAAGTCCCAAAACTTTTGTCTGAAACATTTTTCTCTTAAACGCGATTTCCAAATATTTGACTGTCAAATATAAAATGGAACACTCTGTATATATATATATACATATATATTGTAAGGAAAAACTGCCCAAATTTTTGGAATTTAAAGAGTTTATTTCACCAACATGATATACAATGGGGTGATATTTTTTCGCAATAAATTTCTTTACAGATTCGTCGAAATTGATTCGTATAGATGCAGACAAGCATTTATTTGACGTCGCGGGGGAGGGGGGATTTATTAGATGCA
>NW_012070532.1:0-743 GCF_000956235.1 Wasmannia auropunctata | reverse complement strand
TTTATTGATTTACTGTATCGAATCCATATAATTATTTATCTGTTTTATTACTTGTGAGGCACTTTTCTCAATGTCGGTCCTGGATTTAACATGGTGGATGCTCACGTGATCCGGAAAAGGAGATAAAATTTGCCGACACGAAGTGGACCTACTGGTTATACTGTGCTTCAGCTGCTGACTATACATCAATTGTGGTTCGCTTTTGCAAAATATTAGTTACCTACAAAATATACAGAGTGATTCAGAACAACCCCTCGTCCTTGAAAAGACGTATTCTTGACTTAATTCTAAGACGATTTTTCCTTTACAAAAATTTTGTCCGAAGCTTAGTTTTCAAATTATAACGAGAAATAGTTAGCAAATTACGGGCCGCGTACGGATGGTAGACAGGGGCGGCGCAACTTACTGTCCGCCGGCAGGCGGTACGCGGGATCGTCGCGGGATCAGCTGACTACACGCGCGCATAAACATGCGTTTATATTCTCTCTCTCTCTCTTTTTCACACACACACACACACACGCACGCACGCACGCACGCACGCCGCACGCAATATCTTACCTTTTGAAAGATTTGTCGACTTCTCGAAAAAGATGGATTAATTCCCATGTGATTTCCACGTAATGAGTGTTTATTTTAATAAATTTTTAATAGTTTTAATGCAAACGTCACAAGTTATCACTGACACAGATCAAATAATTAGATAATTCTTTTTTTACAAACCGTGTCACTTCAATATTTCACAA
>NW_012070531.1:0-362 GCF_000956235.1 Wasmannia auropunctata | reverse complement strand
ATGGCTGCCAAATAAATCAAACTTATGATTGGCCATTCGACGCCATTTTTAATATTTTCTAGTACTTTTGCGATACTGCCATAAGCCGGTCGCGCTTCTCTGATAATCTCTAATCAGAGTGGCGCCATACAGCTGCCATCATAGTATAACCAGTAGGTCTAGAGTCCTAGAAAACAGAGATGCGACATAGAAGGATATGGTCTGATTGGCTGTTTAAATCATATGACAATGCACCAATCAAATGATCAAAGCGCCATTTTAATTTACTATTGCACCTAATGCATTAAGATACAACTTTGTAAAGTATGTATGTACAGTTCGTGCCATTAATGCCTGGGGTCCGAGATCGGAAGAGCACACGT
>NW_012070530.1:0-301 GCF_000956235.1 Wasmannia auropunctata | reverse complement strand
TAATTGACAGTTTAAATGTTGCGTTATCGCCGTTCACAGAGCTCGCATTCGCTAGTGTCTTATTAGCTCCCTGAACAGAGTTGGTAGCGTTTGCGTTTACAGCGTGATAGCGTGCTCCCCGAACGCACCCCTTGAACGTGGTAATTAATAATAAAATTGATAAATATCTCGCGCCGATCTAAACCATCGCGTTTCGGAGCTCGCGATCATTTTTGTTAATTATAAATAAGACTGTTGAATTTTTCGCGTCCATTCAAACGACCAAATTACGGAGATCGGAAGAGCACACGTCTGAACTCCA
>NW_012070529.1:0-317 GCF_000956235.1 Wasmannia auropunctata | reverse complement strand
ATAAGCCGTAAGCCGTAAGATTTAACCAATTACAATCGAATATTCTTCTTACATTCAACTGTGATTGGTCAATTCTTACGACTTACGGTTTACGACCCGACATACGACGTAATGTAGAACAGGCCTACGTGTGATAGCCTCAAGAGCCGGAGCATAGACTTTTGCGTATTGCATAAAGGCGAATTCACACCTTAACAGAAAAGCGGAAAACAGAAAAGCAGAAGCCAATCAGAACTCACACTGGTAGCAAGAAAAGCAGAAAGCAAAAACTATTAACTTATAAGCAGAAACTGTCGACTACCAACGCGAGTTCTGAT
>NW_012070528.1:0-347 GCF_000956235.1 Wasmannia auropunctata | reverse complement strand
ATTGATGAGATATCAATGATATCTAATTTGACTTTAATGTATATACACTTACGATTATCTGAATTATTTGATACCACTACTTGTGATGATGGTTGGTTCGGTAAAAAGCATATACTTTTATTTGGAGATCTGCTTCAATTACCTCCTGTACATGAAGATTCTGCTTTTGTACATTTATCAGATGAAAAAGTTCGTAAATATCTTGGTTCTTTAACTGCTACTAATCTATGGACTACTTTATTTGACTATGACGAATTGACGATTAACATGCGTCAGAAAGGAGATGAATTTTATCGCGAGTTACTTTCGAGAATTCGTGTTGGTTTATTAACAAAATCGGATTGTAA
>NW_012070527.1:0-553 GCF_000956235.1 Wasmannia auropunctata | reverse complement strand
CGCGTAAAAATGGAGAGGTCTTATAAAATCGGACATGGTTTTCATCTCTATTTCCGAAAATGGTGATTCTCCAGGATAATCCTCGGCGCAAGGATTCTTGCTCACGCCAGTAGCTAAGAACGTCAAGTTACAATATTACATTAGACAAATCTTAATGTCATAAACTCTTCAAAACTCCAAAGTAAACTTTCGATTTTCTATTAATTGTTATACTCTTTGTATTGATACTTACAATTCCAGTGAAAACCCCAGTTTCTATCGGGATCCGATCCATTGCAGTTAGGACTGGATGGTTTGCGAGTTTTCTTCCATAATCGGTCCTGAAAATCATTAAAGCAGGCCAATCGTGTGTATGATCTCAATTTATAATTAAAATTAAATAACGCCGTGTGAAATAAATCTTACCGTGGTAAAAGAATATGCATATCCATCGGGATTGAATATTGGGAAAATATACCAATTATGCATATCAGCTATGTATCTCACATCTGAATGATTGCTAAACAATAATTCATGCAAGATATACATGACCGTTGCTAGATCGGAAGAGCAC
>NW_012070526.1:0-735 GCF_000956235.1 Wasmannia auropunctata | reverse complement strand
GTGACTGGAGTTCAGACGTGTGCTCTTCCGATCTTTAATCGTAGAATACTGAAGAATATTGTTGTTCTTCATAGAAATTTGTAATATTCTATGCAAAAGTAAAAATATGAAATAAAAAATTACAAATTTTAATTATAACCATAAATGCAATAGATTTTGAAGTTGTAAAAACAAATTGTTTTTGTTGATTTATGTAGAAAATTGTAATATTTTATGAGAAATCAAAAACAGATTTGGATTCAAAGTTCAATAGTTTTATGATACGTTGATTCTGGTAGATTTCTATAGTCATTCCTAAATAATCGTAGTATTCTACAAATAAGTAAATGTTTTAACTACTGAAGATTTTGTTCTTTCTCATTTTTCAAAATTTATAGATTGTTGTACTATTTTCTAAAAATTTATGGATTTTCATGTAACATTACTTTTATCACTTTCTTGATTTAAGAAAATTGTAATTAGTGGTACTATTGCGTAGATATATTTTCCCAAAAAAATAAATATTTCTACGGAAATATAGAAAATAGAAATTTTGATAAATTGTTATTTTTAGTAAAAATTTGTACTTATTCGTAAAAATTTTTTTTTTTTTAAGAAAATATTAGGTAGTAGATTTGTGTAGAAACTTGTAATATTAAATAAAAAAGTAAAAATTTTAATAAGCCATAATTGAAATAGATTTTGAAGTTAGAAAAACGAATCATTTTTGTTGATACACGTAGAAAATTGTAGTAT
>NW_012070525.1:0-1134 GCF_000956235.1 Wasmannia auropunctata | reverse complement strand
AGACGTGTGCTCTTCCGATCTGTTTAACTTTATTTAATTCTAAAGATACTATCTCACACTAGGGTTTTATTTTTTTAAAGTAGTATAACAGTTTGTTTTTGAAGTAATGTAGACCTAAGACTTACATGATATTCTCTTCATATTCTCTCTGTAATTAGCACAATTTAAGGATTTCATACTTTCTTAGAATTAAATCTTTTATATAAATAATATACTAATGAATTAAGTAAGGAAACGTAATTTTATGGGATTATAACTTGGCGCCATTTATTGATATCAAATCTTTCTTATAAGTAATATACTTATGAATTAAGTAAGGAAACGTAATTTTTATGGGATTATAGCTTGGCGCCATTTATTAATATCAAATCTTTTATATAAATAATATACAACACTGTGGTTGAGTAAGAAATGCATATACAACTTGGCACCTTTTATTGATATCAAATCTTTTATATAAATGATATACATATCACTTAAAGAAGTTCGTTAGATCACTTGCGGGGGTAGGTGGCAAGGGAAGTATGCCTATAGATGTGTCTTTGTCGTTGCATTGAACATGTATTCCAACACACATACATGTCATAAGATGAAATAAGCAGCAATATAACCTCGTTAGTATTTAAAATGTCAAATAGGCGTACTTTCATCACTTTCTTGCTTGTATACAAAAAAATTATATGGTGGATGGAATTCAAGTTTTGCAAAAACGTAAAAAAAAGTTTGCTCTAACTAATTATTAATTTTTATGTAAATGGAAGCATTTTAAATGTATGTAATTATGTAATATATCAATCATGCAACTGTCATAAGACAATAGATATAAAACTCTAATTTTAGATTTTTTTTCTTAAAAACCATACGGTTAATTGGCTTGAAATTTTAATATGATATTAGTTTTGTTTTAAAGAATATTCTATATAATTTTTAAACAGATTGAAGTATTTTGATTTTGCTATCGAACCTCCTTAAATAGAGATCGGAAAGTACAAAGAGAAATAGTAATACTTTTAAATTAGTAAGTCAAAGGATTCCCAGAAAATTCAACAATTTAGAAAATATAGGCTAATGGGAACCAGCGCGGTAATTGGTGCGCAATGATAATTTAAGTGAATATCACTATTTGTTTCGTGT
>NW_012070524.1:0-301 GCF_000956235.1 Wasmannia auropunctata | reverse complement strand
AGACGTGTGCTCTTCCGATCTATTGCCCCCAGATAACAATCATTTTGGCAAGGAATTAACGACTGTCACCGTTTTCCATTTGTCGTTGCGTAATGTAAGTATTACACAACAAGGTCAAATCAATATATTAGTAATAGCATTAATGGGAAAATTTTAGAAATTTTAGAAAAAAATTTTAGAAAGAAAAAACGAATAAAATCTTTTCCCATAATTCATTTTTTATTATTAATTTCGCGACTCGACTTTGAAAAATATATGATGGTCGTCGCCAACTGATGCCAAAAATCATTGTTACCGGGAA
>NW_012070523.1:0-439 GCF_000956235.1 Wasmannia auropunctata | reverse complement strand
TGAAAGTATCGGAGAGGACGTTAACGCTTGTTTTAAATTCTCAAAAGCATCCTGACATTCCTTTCCCCAAGAAAATTTAACTTGATTTTCAGTTAGTTTATATAGCGGCTTTGCTATAGTAGAAAAATTTTTAACAAATTTTTGATAATAAGAACAGAAAGCTTCGAAGTTGTTTTCTATTATGTGGAATTGGCCAGTCCCTCACAGCAGCGATTTTCTCTGGGTCTGTGGTAACCCCTTCTTTCGATACTATATGCCCCAAATACTTTACACTCCTTCCCATAAAGGTACATTTTTTAGGATTAACTTTTAAAGGAGGGGTGTCAATAAGGCCGTTTTTTGGACCACGTCAGAATCGCTCCAAACTGTGGTATTTTCTTCCTACCGATGTAGCTCACAACCTCCTAGAACCGTTTGCTGTCCGAGCAATTAGAATCTG
>NW_012070522.1:0-316 GCF_000956235.1 Wasmannia auropunctata | reverse complement strand
CACTCTCGTCTCTCTCACAACTCTCTGTGGTCGTCATCGAGGAAGTGAGTGTCTACGTGTTTGTCTTCGAGGAATTAAATGTCTAGGTGTCATCTAGGTCTTCGCGGTCGAGGAAGTGAATGTTTACACAGTCACCGTCGATGAAGTGAGTGTTTACGTGTTTGCCGTCGAGGAACTAGGTGTCTGATGATGTCTAGGTCTTCGCCGTCGAGGAAGTGAGTGTCTAAGTGTTCGCTGACGAGGAACTAATTAAGTGTTTTAGGTGTTGTCTAGGTCTTCGCCGTCGATGAAATAAATGTCTAAGAGTTGTTTAGGC
>NW_012070521.1:0-1246 GCF_000956235.1 Wasmannia auropunctata | reverse complement strand
AATAAAAATGTGTCAAATCTCCAAAAATGTGTACTAAATTTAAAAGGTTTTATAGCATAAACTGAAAATCGCACACAAATGCAGTTTACTGCTTTCGAAAGTGTGAATCTTTACCTTCAATTTGCTTTTTTGTTGAGCGTTGTACGATTTTTTTTCACCGAGTTATTCAACATTGAAGCAAAAAGGACCATTTTTTGCTTTAATGTTGAATAACTCGGTGAAGAAAAATCGTACAACGCTCAAAAAAAAAGCAAATTAAAGGTAAAGATTCACTCTTTCGAAAACTGTAAACTGCATTTGCATGCGAATTTTTATTCGCGCCGTGGAACTTGTCAAAGTTCATTAAAAATTTTGAGATTCGTCGGGTCTCCCTTTCTATCCGTGTAATTCCATGAAACATCAGTAGGATCGTTTTCTCAAGTACCGATTTGGAAAGTAGAGATTTCAAGCTGTAAAATGCTTTTTTGAACATCTCGATACGATCATTTTTGACGAAGTTACATTCTCTTGAATTTTGCTTATTTTTGGAGGGTAGAGTAAGTGATGCTTTAATTTTGTTGAGAAGTGTATAATGGAAATAAGTCCATTGTACAAAGGAGTCATTAGCTCAGTGTTTAGGTACAAGTCTGTTGTTCTAGGAATCTCAGGTTCGAATCTTAATGTTTTCAAAAATTAATAAATTGCGTATAAATTGTAATTAATAAAATACGGAATAGCTTACAAATTACACTCTAAAAATAACATATAATACTAAAATTTAAAAAAAATAAATTTTTTTTCAATAATTTATTTTTCGACATTACAGCGCATATCCATATTCAAATATTACTGCCTAAATATTAGTGACAATAATATTTAGGCAGTAATACATTTTGGCAGTAGTGCGAAAAAATCACACACAGCAGTAATACTTCTGTGTAATTGTCAGTAATACGTCTATGTGATTTCCAATAATATTTCCAGTAGTTTCGTGTGATATTTCTATGTAGTAGCCAGTAATACCTCGGCAGTCGGTCTTTTCCGTAAGGGCGTCCTCAGTCCGTCGCGGACAAAATTTAAATGTCCCACCGTGGGCCCGCGACTCGCGATTAACCCGTACTTTTCTTTTACAATTTCTTCCCCCCTTCTACCGCAACGCTGGAGGAGCTTGTAGAGGAATAAATATAATAGTAAAGTATGCATTTGTATAAATAAGGAACGATTAAGTTGCGAAAGATCGGAAGAGCACACGTCTGAACTCCAGTCA
>NW_012070520.1:0-323 GCF_000956235.1 Wasmannia auropunctata | reverse complement strand
TCAACAAGCAAGGTTAGCGTAATTTGGTCAACTGCATATAGCGTAAATTGGTCAATGGATTTTTTCACACATGTTCACAGATGAAGCACTGAACGTCACATATAAACACATATGGACTCATTTTTGCTATTTTTTAATAAAAATTCAATCACTTTGTACGGGCGGTGCACCATCATCATCTTCTGACTCGGAAGAAGAAGACTTCTGCATTATTTGTATGAAAGAGATGCCGAAAAAGTTGAATCGTTTCAACTCAATAGATTGTAATACGTGCAAACGGGCCGTCCACTTGAAATGCGCAAACATAACAGCCGGTTATTACA
>NW_012070519.1:0-406 GCF_000956235.1 Wasmannia auropunctata | reverse complement strand
TTTCATTCGTATATTTCTTAACATTTCTTCTGACGTTTTTCTAGTATAATAATTTATTAGATCACCACATTAGATTGTCATATTAGATTAAAGAGATAATTATAAAAATTAGTATCTGGTTTTCAATAAAATAAAGATATGCATTTTACTTACTAGCGCGCATATTAGTAAATTCTTCTAGATGTCGTGCGTGTGTTTTTCGACAAGAGAATTATTCTTAAATCGTGATACAGTGATTTTTTGTACAATTTTAAAACAATCCCAGCAAACCACAGTATGTAACTTAGATGTATATATTATATTACACAAGTGTCATAAATATTAAATGTAATATTATTTGTACAGTACATGTAACATACTGGTACGGCTCTATGTCAGCAACTTTGAATGTATCATTTATGTATCA
>NW_012070518.1:0-420 GCF_000956235.1 Wasmannia auropunctata | reverse complement strand
GTGTGCTCTTCCGATCTGATACTGTAAGATTATTCGTGATTTTTATGGTTTTTAGACGTCATATTTGAGCCGTCATATTGAATTTTTCAAAAGATCACATTCTATTCGAAACTGCATAAGTATATGAATATTTTAAAACCTCAAACATTTTTTTTCATTGCGTTAAATTTTGAATGGAGAGGTGGCCCGCTTAACGTGAAACGTCCCATATATATAATGTGAATTAAAGATTTTCAAAACTAATATAGTGACTACGGGAATGTAGTCTAAGCGTACACAATATAGAGTACAAAACATATTTTAAAAAGTAAATTAAAAATATATTATAAGATAAGAAAATAAAAGTATAAAAGTGTAACGCTAAAAGTAATGGCAATAAAGTTACAAATAGAAAAAAGTAGAGATCTTTACTGAAAAAAG
>NW_012070517.1:0-367 GCF_000956235.1 Wasmannia auropunctata | reverse complement strand
TATACGCATTTTAGTGCTAGCAGAAAAATGATCAGTGTCGTGGATAAATATTTCAGTCTTAACCGGACTACTTTACGAATAGTTGGCCTATGGCCTTATCAAAAATCGAACCTTTCTCGAATTCACTTATTTTGTTGCTTCGGTATTGTTATAACCTTTATTATATGTCAGGTATGTCGACTAATCGTATTCTAATCGTATTAATGTATTTATTATAAAGAATGTGCAGAATTATTTGACATTTTCTTTTTAAATTAAAGATAATATTTTCTTGATAAAAATATACATACGTGGTATGATAATTAAATTATTGAATCTAAAATCACTTTATGTTAATCTCTAGAGCTGCAGATTATATTATAAAAGT
>NW_012070516.1:0-581 GCF_000956235.1 Wasmannia auropunctata | reverse complement strand
ACGTGTGCTCTTCCGATCTAATAAAACTTAATGATTATAAGATGTGCGTAAGCGTATACACACAGTATTTAAACACAAAATTGTAGTTAATTCTTTTCACATTTCTTTTAAACATTGTTACAACATTATTAAAATAATGTTGCAAATCTATATTTTAACAATGTTTCTGAAGCATTGCATTGCAATATGCAATGTTGCAACTTTGCTGCAATATTGCTGCAAACTTCTGTGCTGTATGGGAAGGTCAAGTCAAATCGATTTAAACAACTTGTCACAGTCTGGGAACAGCCTGTACATATATATAATCACGGAAGTTTTTTATTGCGCAGATAATATTTGCGAAGCATTTGAATATGTAAATAAGTTTATGTAATCGCGTCTTGTAGTTCATATAAATCTGCCCGAGTAAGCTAGGATTCCCAGTTTCATTTGCAATAATAGTCGTTGACTAGTTAGTTCTATTATTGCTTGATAAATTTGTGTTTAAAATGACCGTTTAATGTTGCTAATGTAATAAATTTGTTAGCAACAACTTTTCATATTGCAAGTATAGCACCGACACCTACAATACCTTTGGAAAT
>NW_012070515.1:0-304 GCF_000956235.1 Wasmannia auropunctata | reverse complement strand
AGATGCCTAAGTGACTGGAGTTCAGACGTGTGCTCTTCCGATCTATATAATTGCTGGCCACTTACTCCTATCCCTTTTAGGATCTTCAGGTCAATCTATCTCTAATATATTTATACTAAATTTTTTAATTTTAACTCAAATTTTATTATTTATTTTAGAAATTTCAGTCTCACTAATCCAAGCTTATGTATTTTCAGTTCTATCCACCTTATACAGAAGAGAATCTTAATTTAATAGACGCTTATTATGAATAAACAAAATCACCCCTTCAGATCGGAAGAGCACACGTCTGAACTCCAGTCAC
>NW_012070514.1:0-491 GCF_000956235.1 Wasmannia auropunctata | reverse complement strand
TGATATCTCTAAATGAACTTCCTACAATATCTTATGATCTCACTCAAACACGTGCAATGTCCTTATCTAACTTATTGAAGTGCCATCTGTTGCAAAATCCGTCACTTACTGCTAAACGCAATTTTTGCTGTTTTATCTTAGCTAAGCGTGCGAATTACCATAAATTGCAGTTGGAACGATAAATCTTTTTCTACGCTTTCAATCGTAGTTCAAAAGTCTTGTATTATTTGTTCCTGTAATCCGAAAGGGGCGAGCTACTAATTATTTTGTACGTATGAGCTACAGAACTTTTATACCAATGAAATGTTTACATAGGTTATGATTGCTGTACGACCTGAAAAAAGATAATTTTTTAATTTTTTGTCGTTTTTACTATAAAAAATAGCTCGCCCTCTTACATTTTATGTATATTTCAATCCTGTAAAAGCGATTTTAATTCCGTTCAGTATTTTCGAAGTTATCGACTGAGTCGACAAGGCACACAGGGGATA
>NW_012070513.1:0-308 GCF_000956235.1 Wasmannia auropunctata | reverse complement strand
AGTGAAGATAGTATAACGTCTATGTCATACCAATACCTTAATTGTTAGTTTGACTGCAATCTCAATTAAAATCATTTCAGAAACATGTCAAGTCGATTATATCTATTGTATAATTGCATTTTAATGTATCTTATATCAAAGCATTACAATAACCCTGCTCTAATTCATAGCCTATTATATTTATTAATAAAGAATAACTTTCTAAATAATTATAAGATCACTTTATAATAGTCATTGCAAGTTTAAAAAGTTATTAATTGGTGGTTTATTATTTACGTTTTTGATGTCGATTGAGGTTATGACCTCAA
>NW_012070512.1:0-358 GCF_000956235.1 Wasmannia auropunctata | reverse complement strand
TTTTATCTTTTCATCGCGTAAATAAACAATTTCGAATTTCTGAGACATAACGTCGTGTGATATAATGGTACTGTTTAACTTCTGGTAAAATCAGTGGAATTTTAAACAGGTTATCCAAGTATTTTGTATATATTTGTATTATAACGCAAAGCGCTGAATCTCGTGTACACCGCAATTCTATTCTGACTTCAATTGTGACCCTGCTAGGAAAGTACAAAATTTAACAAGATCGATCGTACATGGAACAGAAATGACGCACATGTTAAATTGCTGCAACTGCAAGTTCTATATATGTTTTTGAAATAAGCAATTAGAAACAAGATGGGCATAAAATTTACGATGAAGATCGGAAGAGCAC
>NW_012070511.1:0-621 GCF_000956235.1 Wasmannia auropunctata | reverse complement strand
TTTACAGTGATTTTTTTAAATGGAACCCCCAATTTTTCATTACACGTTCTTATAGCACGCCTCGAGAACTTTTCAAAACATAAATAAAATATTTTTTTATAAAATAAATCTTGAGTTATAAAGCTTGAAAGTTGGAGTACTGTCGGCATTAGCATCATCCAAGGTGTCCAAACACTAGCTAAAGATGGCCAAGGTCGTTGGCCTTTATCAATGTCATGATCCTGAATGTACAATTTTTTCGTATTTTTTTTTGTATTATGGCCACTTGAGCTCTCGCAAGTCATATGTAAGCACGTGTATCAAATAAGTGATAATAAAATCAATTGTAATCCAAAAAAAGTGGGGAGAGTACAGGAAGTACTCTCTAGTTGCTCGCGATCTCACCAGAGGCAGCTCTAATCAGGCCCACGTGTGTCATACATAGACACATCCGGAACGCGCGCATTGATTCCGAAATATGAATTTCTAACACTGAACAACATTCAAAAGGTTTTAGCTAGTGTTTGGACACCTTGGATGATGTTAATGCTGACAGTACTCCAACTTTTAAGCTTCATAACTCAAGATTTATTTCATAAAAAAATATTTTATTCATGTGTTTTGGAAAGTTCTCGAGGCGTG
>NW_012070510.1:0-492 GCF_000956235.1 Wasmannia auropunctata | reverse complement strand
TGTTCTTATCGATCGTAATAAATACTTAAGTTTTTCATGTATTCTAGAAATTCTTCACATAGTTCCTTACACAATTTAGTATTCAATGCACTTTCAAATTATATTTGATCTTATGTAGTTTAAAAATGACTTCTTTGTTTTATGTAGTTGATTATTATTAAAGTTAAATTATTGGCAATTTTTGTGTAATTACATAACTTCTTGAATATTGCATGATGCTCTATATAATTAACCATTATGCTTTCTGATAATTATGTTTGTTTAGGTAAAATTTGCTACGACAACGGTGACTAGGCAGGGGGACTTTATATACAAGAAAGAAACAATAAATTTTTAATGTGATATTGAAAAATATGCTGAATTAGACAGATTTCTAGATTTTGATGACCATACAGTTCATTTATGCGATATCTTACCAACATATACGTTAATTTTAATAATTTATTCACGAGACACACTTTGTGTTCTTTCAATGGCGAAGTAGTATATACA
>NW_012070509.1:0-724 GCF_000956235.1 Wasmannia auropunctata | reverse complement strand
TGCCAGCCCGCTCAGAGATGTGTATAAGAGACAGAATTAGACACAGCATCTGACAATTATGTATGTAACACACGAAGGTGAAGCGACACGTATGTAATATTTTATAAAAGACCACTGAAGAGGGCTTGATGTAAAGCCGAAACGATCGTCTGCAGGTAGCATTAATGTAATTTTTTATATGAATATAACAGATTAGCACGAAGACCTCGCTTGGCTCTTGGTCCATTACAATTATTTATTTTTAATTTTAATTCTCGGAGCCTCAAATATATTATTGTCCAATTTAAAATAATTTTTGTGATATTTAATACACTGTATCAAAGATTTTATACCTTTGATACTTTAATACTTAATACTTGCAAGTTATATTAATGCTACCAGATGATCGTTTCGGCTTTACATCAAGCCCTCTTCAGTCTTTTGTAAAATATTACATACGTGTCGCTTCACCTTCGTGTGTTACATACATAATTGTCAGATGTGTTTTTATTATCACAGCGAATAATTAGACACATCATTTGACAATTACATATGTATTTAACATACGAAGATGAAGGGACATTCATATATACTTATGTAATATTTTGTAATAAAAGACCAATGAATTTAATTAGTGACCAATGAATTTTATTATTAAAACAAATCTCAATATACATAATAACTGTCAAAATATGTAATGACAACTGCTCAACGAAGTAAGCACAGTGAGATAACCAATCAGCAT
>NW_012070508.1:0-652 GCF_000956235.1 Wasmannia auropunctata | reverse complement strand
ATATACATCCTCAAGTCTTCGAAGAAAAAGATTGTATTTTTAGAAACATTTCGTTGTTGTGAAAAAGGTTACATCGTGGGTTTTAATGTGCGCCCTCGAGATCTTCTATGTGACAGATTTCTTTTTTACGCCCGACTGCTGCCAACCGAAGGTTGTAGAAATTTGCTTCTTACGAAATTATATTTGCGCCTCCGAGTCTTCTAAGTGAGATATTTCTTTTTTAGAAATTTGTAGTTGCTTTTAACGAAATTATATGCGCGCCCACGTGAATTCTAAATCAGAGATTTTTTTTTTTAAATTTGCATTTGCTTTTTGCGAAATTATATGCGCGCCCATGAGACTTCTAAGTGAGACATTTCTTTTTTAGAAATTTGTATTTGTTTCTTACGAAATTATAATCAAGTCTGCGAGTCTTCTAGAGTTTCATTTTTAGAAATTTTTATTTGCTTTTTATGATATGCGCGCCCATGAGACTTCTAAGTGAGACATTTCGTTTTTAGAAATTTGTATTTGTTTTTTACGAAATTATAATCAAGTCTGCCAGTCTTCTAGAGTTTTATTTTTAGAAATTTTATTTGCTTTTTACGAAATTATATGCGCGCCAGCGAGGCTTCTAAGTCAAAGATTTTTTTTTTAGAAATTTGTATTTGCT
>NW_012070507.1:0-383 GCF_000956235.1 Wasmannia auropunctata | reverse complement strand
TATATATATATATATATATATACAGGGAGTTTCATACTCAAATATCAAAATATCAAAATCAAATATCAAAATCAAATATCAAAATCAAATATCAAAATCTTCTTCAAACTTTTCAAGATTTCATAATCCAAAATAAAAATTGCACATAAATACAGTTTTATTACAGTTTTTGAAAGCGTAAATCTTTAGCTTTAATTTGCACACTCGTTGAGTATTATCCGATTTTTTTCATCAAGTTACTCAACATTGAAGTAAAAATGGTCCTTATGCTTCAACATTGAATAACTCTGCGACAAAAAATTGCAAAATGCTCAATGAATGCGCAAATTAAAGGTAAAGATATACGCTTTCAAATGCTGTAAACTGCATTTGTGTGCGATTTA
>NW_012070506.1:0-467 GCF_000956235.1 Wasmannia auropunctata | reverse complement strand
GTGTGCTCTTCCGATCTTAGATTTTTGTATCATTTTTTAAATTCGTGTAAAATTTTATAAATTCTGACAATTATTTTTTTGCAATTTTTTGTAATATATTTTTATTTTTTTTAGAATCATGTAGAATTATGTAAAATTTGTCCGTCTGAGAATGCAATAAAAAACTACAAAAATTGACAAAAGTGTTCCAATTCTAGCATTTTATGTAGATTTTGTAGTATTTTTAAAATCGTGTAAAATTCATAGATTTTCTCAGTTATTTCTGTAGTTTTCATAGAATATTTAATTTTTTTTTAAATTTGTAGAAATTTTTCCGCCAGGGGCTGTAAAAAGAAAGAACATTGTAATAGCTTAATATCGTTTTGACATGCTAACAAGCAAGATATAGTTGTTTTCTATAAAGAGATAATATATGTATGTAACATATTAACGGTATAGAGTTCTTACCTTTATATAAGATAACATAA
>NW_012070505.1:0-496 GCF_000956235.1 Wasmannia auropunctata | reverse complement strand
AGGCCACAGGCATATCACATGGCACAGTGATTTCAATTTTGCACGAACAATTGGGTATGAAAAAGCTATCGGCAAGATGGGTGTCGCGTTTGCTTACTGTGGATAAGCACGACCCCGGCACCGATGGCCAAATTCAATGAATTCCGCTACGAATTGTTTCCTTATCCAGTATATTCGACAGATTTAGCCCCCTGCGACTATTTCTTGTTTCTAAACCTGAAGAAATGGTTCGGAGGAAAGAGATTTACCAACAGAGAGTAGCTCATTGCCGAAACAGAGGCTTATTTTGAAGGGTGGACAAATCATATTATTCGGCTTGAAAAAGTTGGAGAATCGTTGGATCAAGTGTATCGAGCTGAAAGGAGACTATGTTGAGAAATAAAAATGAATCGATAAAAAAAATATGTTTTACTATGTTTTTCTAAAAACTTGTTGACTTGCCCTCGTCAGTTATTTATTAAAAATTTTTCAATAGATCGGAAGAGCACACGTCTGA
>NW_012070504.1:0-475 GCF_000956235.1 Wasmannia auropunctata | reverse complement strand
GTGTAAACTAGGCCATTGCGTCGCGGCACATAACAGTATGAAATGCTAACCTAGCTAACGAAGCTATCTAATTACGAATACTTTCTGATTTAATCTTTTCAACAAACCGCAAATAACAATAAACAATTTATTCGAATACATTTTGCTGCAATTAATGACAGATAATCAACCGTGCTATTGTCACGTTTTATGTATGTGTGATTCCGATCCGCAGAAGTTTGTTTCCTAGGTCCCATTGAGCGGAATTTGTTAATGCGTAATCCACGCGAGCCAATGACAAACATTATTCCAATAGATCTAATGAAAGTGATGATCTATGGGAAGGCTCTTGCGATTGGTCAGCGCTAATTGCGCACTGGTAAATTCTGCTCAATGGGACCTAGAAAACAAACTTCTGCGGATCGGAATCACACATACATAAAACGTGACAATAGCACGGTTGATTATCTGTCATTAATTAGATCGGAAGAGCACA
>NW_012070503.1:0-463 GCF_000956235.1 Wasmannia auropunctata | reverse complement strand
TTGTGATATTTCGAAATTGTGTGGGTTTTTTGAAATAAAACTTGGCACAAAATTTTCTTTTATCTGGGTGGACATTTTACCCACTATAACGATCGATTCCGCGCGGGGCCCGAAATCACCTCCTTAACCCGCTATACCCTTTATTGCGAAAAATATCACCTCAAAACGCATTAGGCATTATTATAGTTATTTATTCGATGGAAGCCTTAATTTTTTTGATTTAGGTCTACGTTATTAAAATATTGGTAAATTGTATGTAATCTGTTTCTAATTATGCAATGGAAGCCTAATTTTGTATTCATTTTCTAAAAATATCTGAGATTATTTTTAAGGAGGATCTATTGGTATTCCGAAGTCAAATGAGGACTACGAAAAAGTGTGAAAAAAACTGCTTTTAACACTCATAAATCTTATTCGTAAAATCATAATTTTATGTAAGATGACAGATCGGAAGAGCACACGT
>NW_012070502.1:0-445 GCF_000956235.1 Wasmannia auropunctata | reverse complement strand
GTGTATAAATGTATATTAATTTTTAAAACGTTTTTGTTAAGCAATAACAAATTACAAGTAATAAAAAAATGTTTAATCTGATTGAATAATTTAAAAATGTGTATAGTATTTATTCTAACAAAATACACAATAGATCAAAACAGATACATATCGGAAATTGTAGTACTCTCCAGTCCACAATTTGATTGCATACAAGGACGAGATCCTTGAATCGTTATATCTTCTTCAATTTGAGTAAAATTATTTTCTAATAACGTGTCTAAATTGACTTGCACTAGTGGCAATAATTTTAATCTCCCAGGGCATCCTTTTTCACACTTGGATATTTCCGTGAATGATGCATATCTCTGAAACAATTTCCTATACAAAAAGCCAATTGATACTTCACAATTAATAAGAACACAATTATTTGGCCTGTCTCTTATACACATCTCTGAGCGGGCTG
>NW_012070501.1:0-922 GCF_000956235.1 Wasmannia auropunctata | reverse complement strand
TATTACCGTTTGTCATTTTGCAGCAATTTTGAATGTATCAACGTACCCCATGTATCAATCAGCCCCGGTCTCCCCTACTTGTTATATGATTATTAAATTGAGTGAAAGTAATTTAATAACCATAAAATTTAATTATCATAGTTTCATTTTTAATGTAAAATTTTAAAGAGATTTTTATGTACGCATATAATGTACAAATAAACTACACATATCAATATTAATGTATTGTTAATACTTATAAATATCACTTAAATCCTAGAAATGATAATTTAGATGTAATGATCAAGTAACGTGCATGCGTGTAATATAAAATACTACTTATTCTCTATTTTTTAAATGATTATTTAATGATAATATATTAATAATATATTTGATCAAGCGGTGGTGGAAATGAGCCATTGGACCAATATTTTGAAGTATCAAGTACCTCAACATAATTCGAATGATGATTTTCACAAGATCAAGACGTCTCAACGAAAGCGGTAATATTTATTTTTCTTTAATATTCTTAATTATTACGGAAATAGCAAAATAGTAAAGAACTTTCTTCAGTTTAATTCTCTTTGCCTATCTACTAGCAATGTTATAATTATTATTTTATACATATATGTGTATCTGTTGATAATTATTTTATTATATGTTTATTAAATTATACGATTTAATTTCTATAGTATAATATATTTTATTTTAATATTAAATATTATTGTGATCATTTTTATACATATATGTAATATATAAAGCATAAATATGTTACAAAAATGAACAATAATTTATTGATAATATAACTATAAAGGTTATTGTGTCTTAGAAATGATGAGTTTTAATGTAACAATCCAGTTACGTGAATGTGTGTAATTGAAAATACTAACTTTTCTATTTTTAATGATTATAAATACAGAATACAGATCGGAAGAGCACACGT
>NW_012070500.1:0-310 GCF_000956235.1 Wasmannia auropunctata | reverse complement strand
TTATCAGAAATTGATCGGACATTTTGCGATCGGAATGTTTTCGAGGTAGAAGTAAATCTCAATGTATCCCTCTTATTATTTTTTTATTCTAATTGTCCTATATTATTTTGTCCATTCTTGTTATACACCTCCCATTCTATTTCTAATTTCTTTGTTCGTCTTTTTAATTCATTTCTTTCCCTTTTCCATTCTTCTTCTTTACACTCTCATTTCGGCTTTCAATTCCTTCATTTCCTTTCTTATTTCCCGTCGTATTCTAAAACTTTTTAAAAATATTTCTTTTAGGATATTCTATTGTTTTTCTCTTTTA
>NW_012070499.1:0-435 GCF_000956235.1 Wasmannia auropunctata | reverse complement strand
ATATTGTATGTATTTTATTTTATATATATGTATACATTGTATATACATTCACATACATTCACCTGTGAAGTGAGCGCGAAGAGCCGCACGTACGGCACGCTACGCTCCTGCGTACTCCGGCTAAGCGCGATCTGATTGATTAACTTTATTCGTTAATAACTCTGTAAATAATGGTCTGAGCCAAAATTGAAAAAGGAACTTTTAGTTCAAAATTTCATTCTCTTTCACACCTTGAAATATTAATTAAGCGTTACGGGACACCCTGTATATATATATATATATATACATACAATGTATAATAGAATTACGTACTGATGCGTTCAGATACATTCAATATATCCCTTAATTTTGTTGAAGTAGGTTTTTCTAAATAATGTTCTTCAGGTTCGTACAAGCCTAAATCAAATACTACCGTATTACTACGTATCAATAATT
>NW_012070498.1:0-389 GCF_000956235.1 Wasmannia auropunctata | reverse complement strand
GACGTGTGCTCTTCCGATCTCTAGGGTTAATAATTTATTTCAAGTTTACTGGTACATTATTTCTATATCTATAAATAAATAAATATAACACACTGAGAAAAAAAATCTGTTGAAAAACGCAAAATTTTTCTTATTTTACTAAAATATTTAATCTGATACGTTCGATTAAACGTTACTACGATAACACAAAATAATTTGTTACTATTATAAACAAAATACTATTTTTAACAAAACTATTTTGTTTCAACTAAAATTTATCGTGTTCAATTCAACCGTTATATTAAAAATTTACACTATTTATTATCCTCATCAGCATCGTTTAGTCAGTTCGATACTTGGAATTTAAAGAAATATATTACTTGGATAACTAAATAGCATGCAAACACAAA
>NW_012070497.1:0-355 GCF_000956235.1 Wasmannia auropunctata | reverse complement strand
TATCCCCTGTGTGCCTTGTCGACTCAGTCTCGAGTGTTCGAAGTGAGAGATTGCATTTTTTGAAATATTTGTTTGCTTTAAAAATATTATATACGTGTGCTCGAGTCTTCGAAAGAAGAAATTGTATTTTTAGAAATATTTCTTTGCTATAAAAAAATCATATACATATCCTCGAAGTGAGACGTTGTATTTTTAGAAATATTTCTATGCTTTATAAAAATTATATATATGTCCTCGAGTTTTCAAAAAGAGAAATTTTTAAAATTATTTATTTCCTTTAATAAAATCATATCCATGTCCTCGAATATTCCAAAAGAGAAAAGATCGGAAGAGCACACGTCTGAACTCCAGTCAC
>NW_012070496.1:0-357 GCF_000956235.1 Wasmannia auropunctata | reverse complement strand
TCTGCCTTGCCAGCCCGCTCAGAGATGTGTATAAGAGACAGCGTGTATACAATAATATATTTATATAATTATATACACAAATTATTAATGCCGAAATGCATGAATATATCGTATTTCCGTTATGTTATGCTTACACCGCTCTACATCTATCTCTATAAATTTATTTTTATTATGATTCGTAATATATTGCACAGATAAGTATATACACGTAACATAACAGAGAGATACGTGTATGAAGAGATGGGAAAAATAAAGAAATATATTAAATTATAATAAATCATTTATTAAATTAAAATTAAAAAATCGTTTTCTTGTTATTTTTTGTTGATAATGAAATTATGCATTTCAGATTAATGT
>NW_012070494.1:0-347 GCF_000956235.1 Wasmannia auropunctata | reverse complement strand
CGCGTAGTAATATCCGCGCCTGAAGAAGGGCGGATCCCGCGATTTAACGGAAGATTTATTTGATTGGCCGATGAAATACGGCCATGTTCTCTCTTTCCGAGGGAGGAGCGTTACTACCCGGGCACGTCCGGAAGTTTCGCGCCTTTCTCGGGGTCATTTGTCTTTCGACTCTCCGATGAGTCTGACGAAGTCCCGGCCGCGTGATTAAAAATACGCCGGAAATTGAGAAGTAATTTGATAAATTCAGTCAGCAGAAATTAAAACGCCTAAAATCTCTGGCGACCGTGACAGGACTCGTACGTGAGCATCTTGTCAATTAAATAAAATTAATGAAATTCATTAAATTT
>NW_012070493.1:0-468 GCF_000956235.1 Wasmannia auropunctata | reverse complement strand
GACGTGTGCTCTTCCGATCTAAATGTATAAACAATTTGATGTAATATATTTTATAATTTTTTTCATATTTTGTATGTTGTGTCATATTATGTATTATCGTTTTTATTGTATTGTATTATATTTCATATGATATAATATTACCGTATTTGTGCTTATATTGTATTATAAGCACATTTATATAAATAAAAGAGGACCGTCGATTATAATTGGCGTGTTACAGGTTGGAGGGCCTCAGCAGGTTGATTCGTTCTCATTAAATTTTGAATTCTTAAATTAAAATATATTGTTTGTATAAGAAAATACTAAATTTCAAGATTTCAAGATATATTAAAAATTTAAAAGTTAAATTGTGTCAGATATACCTGTATTTAGAATCATGTAAATTGCGTTCCATAAGTTTCCTATATTTACTTTCAAATTTAAGAGATGTTTAAATAATATGTTTCTCTGTTTTTCTCGGTGAATTAA
>NW_012070492.1:0-409 GCF_000956235.1 Wasmannia auropunctata | reverse complement strand
GAGTTCAGACGTGTGCTCTTCCGATCTGCGACACTCTGCTTCTTCATTCGTTACATACGTAAACCCATGTGTTATACACCGAACGTGCATGTACACTCCGAGGAGTATACGCACAACGTCGGGTTTTGTTAAAAAAAGATCATGTATATTTTTGTTCTCATTCTCCCTATGATAGCGGCGCGTAGCCGCTCAGCCCTGACGCTAGATCGACGATGCGATACTCAGACGTCGAGGAACGTGCGTACTCAAAGTACGTAGAAAAATTTCGCTAAGGCGTACAAGTAAAGCGGGAAGAGAAATCCGCCAGGGATCTCGCACTTCCGTCGCACTCGTATACGTGGAGTTGATGTTCAGTAAGCGCCACGATTCATCCGATCACGTAGATCGGAAGAGCACACGTCTGAACTCC
>NW_012070491.1:0-554 GCF_000956235.1 Wasmannia auropunctata | reverse complement strand
TATGTCCCCTTCGAAACCCTACAACTTTTGCCTGAAAAATTTTTCTCTCCCGGGCTTGATTTTCGAGATATTCGACTGGATGGATTAAAATGGTCCACCCTGTATATATATTTGACCGTCGCGTTTTATTAGACCTATCTACGCCGTTTTTTGCGCATGCGAGACGTTTCTCGTCGGAGTCCCGAGCACGACGAAAAGTTGTCACCCGGGCGTTTGGAAACTGTGAAAACGGAACGCGGTTATGACGTCACACCTCTTAAACGGAACGGATTTGGACAAAAAGTTGTCGTCCGGACGTTAATACGGAACGCACCCCGGGACTCCGACAAGAAACGTCTCGCATGCGCAGAACGGCGTAATAATAAAGCGCGACGGTCAAATATATATGTATTTGCATTGTATGTTATGTTTATGTTCTGTCAGTTTGTGTTTGAATATAAACATAAAGAATTATATTATGTTTGAAGTTTTATATCTGAATAAAATTGTTTATTGGCTCGTATTTATAGAAATAAAATTAGAAATAGAGACTAAGAGATCGGAAGAGCACACGT
>NW_012070490.1:0-473 GCF_000956235.1 Wasmannia auropunctata | reverse complement strand
CTCTTCCGATCTGTAATAATATATTAACATATTGTCGTGGAATAAATTTTTAACAGGCTCCTCCTAATTTTTCTTTCACACGTTTTACCTTCAAACTTATTCTCGTAGCATTCTCTTAGTTCCAGATTTTTCAATGTCCTTTTTCTGAAAATTATAATTTTTCGTTAATCATGTCATATTTCTGTTTCAGCTCTTCCCTGACACCTGTAATTGACATTGCGTTTTATCGTCGATACTTCTCGCGATAGATTCGGTATGTGAAAAGATACGGGATGCGGTCTGATTTTGGAGATCGTCGAAAAATGTTTATCGTACTTCTCGCTCCGTTTTTCGGTCCATTGAGTCACTTCTGTGTCTCGATGGATTAGCGTCCAGCAAGCCGATAAGCCGGATTAAACGCGATCATCTGCACGAGTCGTGGGCGGAAGACTCCCCAAAACGAGGTCCGCTTGTCTTAGTACACAAACGTCTTA
>NW_012070489.1:0-524 GCF_000956235.1 Wasmannia auropunctata | reverse complement strand
TATCATTGTGACGGCATTTTCTAAAATATCTCATACTTGGTTTGCTGTTATTAATTTTTTTCACTTTTTGCTTCATATTGGGCTAACTGCACTGGTCTAAAAGGGTTGCGTTCGAAAAACACTCTTCGCATCTTGGATGTTTATGGAGTGTTGACTGGAACCTCCTAAAAATAAAATAACGTAATGGGTTACATACTCCTCTAATATAAAATATAAATATATGTTTTAAACAAATAATAAATATTACTTAGGATATATCAGAGATAAAAAAACACAAGGTAACGATGAAAATAATGATAATAGATTGCAAACGCCTTGTAAGAGATCAGAAGATTTAACAATTTGTCCTAACGATACCTGCATGAGCAATAAAGACATCCTTTAGAAACCCAAGTTCCTTGATAAGCATTTTAATCTTCTCCTTCAACAATTCGTTTTCTGTTTACAGCTGATTTACTCGTTTCAAAGTTTGTTGCGTGCGCAATTTACTCTTCACTCTGAATCGTTTCACAGCCTGTGGGAAA
>NW_012070488.1:0-511 GCF_000956235.1 Wasmannia auropunctata | reverse complement strand
TTCGGTGAAAAAAAATCGTACAACGCTCAAAAAAAAAGCAAATTAAAGGTAAAGATTCACTCTTTCGAAAGTTGTAAACTGCCTTTGCATGCGATTTTTTATTCGCGCCATGGAACTTGTCAAAGTTCGTAAAAAATTTTGAGATTCGTCGGGTCTCCCTTTCTATCCGTGTAATTCCATGAAAAATCAGCAGGATCGTTTTCTCAAGTACCGATTTGGAAAGTAGAGATTTCAAGCTGTAAAATGCTTTTTTGAACATCTCGATACGATCATTTTTTACGAAGTTACATTCTCTTGAATTTTGCCTATTTTTGGAGGGTAGAGTAAGTGATGCTTTAATTTTGTTGAGAAGTGTATATTGTCTCTTTCTAATCTATCATCCCTTTACTTTAAAGAATAAGATAGAATAAGATCGAATCGAAAATGTGTTTAGACAAAAGTTATATGATCTGACAGATCATATAACTTTTAATCTGACACAAATAGTAAAATCAATTTATCGGAAGAGCAC
>NW_012070487.1:0-570 GCF_000956235.1 Wasmannia auropunctata | reverse complement strand
TGTATAAGAGACAGGTTTATTTTTTGCTATAACTCCATTAAATATGGTAATTTTATAAAGATAATAATATTTAGACGTGAAGACTATTCCTAGTGATACATTTTCATCAAAAGGATTAGTCAAATTTATTATACTTTGAAATATACAGATTTAATCATTAAAATTATAAAAATAATCGCGAAATTAATTGACCAGACAAACAAAAATAAAAATAAAAAAATATAATATTAAATAATACATTAAATTTTATATTTTTTCTATTTTATTTTTGTTTGTCCGGTCAATTAATTTCGCGATTATTTTTATAATTTTAATGATTAAATCTGTATATTTCAAAGTATAACAAATTTGACTAATTCTTTTGATGAAAATGTATCACTAGGAATAGTCTTCACGTCTAAATATTATTATCTTTATAAAATTACCATATTTAATGGAGTTATAGCAAAAAATAAACTCTTAATACCTGTGATCGGACAATTAATTTCGTGACTGTAACTCTGTGACAAAATTTCAAGATAGAGCAACTTTGTCAAAAATAATCGTAACAAGATTTTTAAAAAACCATTT
>NW_012070486.1:0-417 GCF_000956235.1 Wasmannia auropunctata | reverse complement strand
TTCCGATGTATGAAATCATCCCTTGTTATTAATATACGTTTCAGGCGACTTCCAATTATTTAAGCAAAATAGTATTTAATTACAGCTACATTAAAGATAAAATTAATTAAAACTAATCAGTGACATAAGCGAACCATAACGACAACATCATTACTTGAGCTGTTATTTTATTATATTAGATTACTTTGCAAAGCGCACGAAAAATTGGTTATAAAAAATTATGGTTTGTAATCGAAACAATAATGATATTCTTCATAAAAATGTTTAAAACAAAAATACTTGCCACACCATGCACAGCGCATAAAAGCGGCCATCCCACAAATACTACATTTGGGTATATTTTTTTCATTTTTGAAATAATAGAATTCTACAGAATTTTGAAATTTGTCGGGATGTGTTTCTAAATATCCGCTTTTA
>NW_012070485.1:0-472 GCF_000956235.1 Wasmannia auropunctata | reverse complement strand
TCAGACGTGTGCTCTTCCGATCTCGCCATGGAACTTGTCAAAGTTCATAAAAAATTTTGAGATTCGTCGGGTCTCCTTTTCTATCCGTGTAATTCCATGAAAGATCAGTAAGATCGTTTTCTTAAGTACCGATTTGGAAAGTAGAGATTTCATAAGTAAGTGTAAAATGCTTTTTTGAACATCTCGATACGATCATTTTTGACGAAGTTACACTCTCTTGAATTTTGCCTATTTTTGGAGGGTAGAATAAGTAATGCTTTAATTTTATTGAGAAGAGTATATATATACATATATATATATATACATATGATTTTTTAAATTGTATATAGATTGTTAATCTAATATACCCACACGGAACAAAACCTCCATTAGACGTCCATATAGCCTCCATAGCTCCATACAATATCCACGTCCACGATGGAAGTTAAATAGATCTCCAAAAGCGATCCATACTATATCCATGATAGATGTC
>NW_012070484.1:0-458 GCF_000956235.1 Wasmannia auropunctata | reverse complement strand
TTATGAAGAGTTCACGCATCTCTCCAACGCACTCAGCACAATATTTATTATCTGATTGTCCCTCCTGGTAGTAAAACTGAGTGCAGCACATTCTCTTCCTGGGAGTAACTGCATAGGCTTGAGCTCGGGTTAGCGCTTGATGTTCTTTCTCTATTTCCGAGACATCTTCCAGGTCATCCTCTGAATCATCAGGCTCACTCTCGTAACCTTCGCCAGCTACTATCATTCCTTTGTCATTTTGATCTTCTCTCATTCCTTCTATGATTTCTTCTATGATTTGTTCATTTTCATTTTCTGCTATGTCTGAATCACTTTCATCCTCTGCCATTTCTGAATCACTTTCAATTACAATTATTTCTTCATTATTTTTATCTACTGCTATTTCTTCGTCATCACTGTCAATTATTATTTCTTCGATATCCATTTCAATCTCTTGCAATACTGTTTTCTATTTTCGA
>NW_012070482.1:0-416 GCF_000956235.1 Wasmannia auropunctata | reverse complement strand
AGTGCTAAAATTACATATATTTAAACAATAATCATTATCNCCCAAACGTTTCGGCTCCGCATTGAGCCATCTTCAATGGGTAAAAAATACAAAAAATTATTTCTTTTCTTCTACTTTACATTAGCGCTTTGTTCTTTCCGCTCGCACGAAGGTCGCTTATCGTTCGTTGTGAGATCGTTCGTTGGACAATCGTAATGTGATCCCATCCTCAGGTGACAAATAAACGGATTCATTTGATACTTTTTAATTTTTAATTATATGAGTCAGAGTAATATATTACATTTATAATATTTTATTGCTTAAAATATGAATAGTTAATAAAATAAATATTGATTTGGAGGAAAATCAACTTATGAAAGTGAAAGTAGAAATTTTGCCCTTTAAAATGACTCTACGAAGATTATTGTATGACTTCT
>NW_012070481.1:0-489 GCF_000956235.1 Wasmannia auropunctata | reverse complement strand
CATACGAGATGCCTAAGTGACTGGAGTTCAGACGTGTGCTCTTCCGATCTTTAATTACAGGATTCACTTTAAATAATTTTTATCTAAATATCCAATTCTTATCTATATTTATCGGAGTAAATATAACCTTCTTCCCCCAACATTTTTTAGGATTAAGAGGAATACCCCGACGATATTCCGACTACCCAGATAATTTTCTTACATGAAACATCATCTCATCAATCGGTTCATTAATCTCCATCCTTAGACTAACAATTCTGATATTCATTATCTGAGAAGCTTTTGCATCCAAACGAAAAATTATCAATATATTTTTTTTAGGACCCTCACTAGAATGACAACATTCTTACCCACCCTTAAATCATAGATATAACGAAATCCCTTCAATTTAAATTTAATTACTTTAATATGGCAGAAAAGTGCAATGAACTTAAACTTCATATATAAAGTTTAATAGATCGGAAGAGCACACGTCTGAACTCCAGTCAC
>NW_012070480.1:0-494 GCF_000956235.1 Wasmannia auropunctata | reverse complement strand
TAATGTCAATTACAGGCGGCAGGGAGAAGCTGAAACAGAAATATAACATGATTAACGAAAAATTATAATTTTCAGAAGAAGGACACGGTAAAATTTGGACCGAAGGGACCGCTATAAAAGAAAATTTGAAGGGAAAATTAAGAAGGGCCCGTCAAAAATATATTTAGTGCGCGTTCATTACTATTATTCTGTCCAGATGAATATACTCTATCCGTTTATCATCTCGTGTCTCTGCTGCAGCTTCTCCATGGCACGTGCAAAAGACATTGCGTATTGCGCGTTTCGCGAAATCACGAATTTATTTAATTATCGTTGCAAGGGACACGGGACCGATTGTGATATCGTTTCGAATGTCACCGACTTCTCGCATCACGTTTCTACACGCGTCTAACGTCGACGAGGCTTTCTCATTCACGATCCAAAGACTTCTTCTAGCCGAAGCTAGGCATGGTAACAAGAAGATCGGAAGAGCACACGTCTGAACTCCAGTCACT
>NW_012070479.1:0-450 GCF_000956235.1 Wasmannia auropunctata | reverse complement strand
TGCGTGCAACGTCTCGTACGTGCGTTGCGCGAAGCGGCGCGCGTGTCGCGGCTCACGGAGTGCGTGACTCGCGCGAGCGGAACGCGGCGCCGAACGAGATTACCTCGTCCTTGCTTCGGCATCGTGACACTGCACAAGCGCGCGCGAGAACATAGAGATAGGCGCGCTCTCGGCTAGCTCGGATTGCGTGCGCGTCGTTGACACGCGCGCTCTCCAATATCGTCCGTCAATTCCACTGATCTCTCTCTCTTCTCTTCTCTCTGTGTGTCCTTACAGTCGCCGACTCAGCGCGCGCTCACGAGAAGGGCGCAAAGAGCAGGACCTCCGGAACGTTAATGATCCTTCCGCAGGTTCACCTACGGAAACCTTGTTACGACTTTTACTTCCTCTAAATGATCAAGTTTGGTCATCTTCCCGAGATCGGAAGAGCACACGTCTGAACTCCAGTCA
>NW_012070478.1:0-560 GCF_000956235.1 Wasmannia auropunctata | reverse complement strand
TCACTACACATGTCGCTCATCTTATAACATTTGGCATGCATGTTGCAGCATATTTCTCAAAACGTAAATATACTTTTGTAAAAAATAAATAATAATTAAATAAATAATAAATAATTTGTTTAAATGCATAAATTATATGCTCAATCTCTTTATAGCACAATTTGTGACAAGTGTCTTAACCATTGTTTATATGGCGGCAGTTTTATTTTATACGAACATGACAAACCAAGAAGCTTTCAGCGTTATACCATATTTTGGTATAATATTTCCAACTATTATGATTTCTAGACTTTTTGAAGAAACAAATGCTTATGAAAGTAAATGTAAGTAATAAGTTCCAAATTATATTAATTATATGAATAATTTAACAAAAATCTTTAAAGGATTGTGTGAATATATTGTCTTTTTTTTCTTAGTGATTGGTATACAATGGAGCAATTTTTTTATTTCTGGGCGACCAGAACATTATGGTATTATAGGAAGTCCAGGTTTTATCTTTCTTTTTTCAATCTTGGGTGCTGCGATACATTTTACACTTGCAGTATATATAAATGCTGTAC
>NW_012070477.1:0-449 GCF_000956235.1 Wasmannia auropunctata | reverse complement strand
TGACTGGAGTTCAGACGTGTGCTCTTCCGATCTGTAATGATTAATAGGGACAGATGGGGGCATTCGTATTGCGACGTTAGAGGTGAAATTCTTGGATCGTCGCAAGACGGACAGAAGCGAAAGCATTTGCCAAAAATGTTTTCATTAATCAAGAACGAAAGTTAGAGGTTCGAAGGCGATCAGATACCGCCCTAGTTCTAACCATAAACGATGCCAGCTAGCGATCCGCCGAAGTTCCTCCGATGACTCGGCGGGCAGCTTCCGGGAAACCAAAGCTTTTGGGTTCCGGGGGAAGTATGGTTGCAAAGCTGAAACTTAAAGGAATTGACGGAAGGGCACCACCAGGAGTGGAGCCTGCGGCTTAATTTGACTCAACACGGGAAACCTCACCAGGCCCAGACACCGGAAGGATTGACAGATTGATAGCAGATCGGAAGAGCACACGTCTG
>NW_012070476.1:0-436 GCF_000956235.1 Wasmannia auropunctata | reverse complement strand
GCTCTTCCGATCTGTAATTGTTATTTAATTCTTTAAAATGTTATTATATTACAAAATCGTATTACTTTACTCAACTCAAGTATTATTACAAAAAATAAAAAAAACAATAGAACAAAAATGAAAAAAAAAATTTATTTAAAAAGAAAATTTATGTAAAAAACACTTGGCGCTTCTAGACCAAATAAAGAAGGCAGTAAAGATAATATAAAAGTAATAACAAAGTTACACTGACATTGACAATTTTTAAACGTTACTTGGAATGAAAACATTTGGCAGCGCCAAGTGTTTTTTATATAAATTTTCTTTTTAATTAAATTTTTTTTCTTATTTTTGTTCTATTGTTTTTTTTAATTTTTTGTAATAATACTTGAGTTGAGTAAAGTAATACGATTTTGTAATATAATAACATTTTAAAGAATTAAATAACAATTACTAT
>NW_012070475.1:0-411 GCF_000956235.1 Wasmannia auropunctata | reverse complement strand
AGTAACAATTATTCGTAGGAGTGATCATTATAAAGATAATTTTTGATGTAATTGCTTATAAATTGTCTGCACATATATATGTACGTTCCTATCGTCTTGCATTTCATTGGATCCAACCCAAAGCAAAAGTTGCGCGACGATACCTGCGCGAAGATTCAGTTTTTCGCGGAGTGTGCACCCACGGTCATTGATTCCATGGTGTAATAAAGATAGAGGTGTGCTCGTTAGGTAGACCTAGAGACACTATAATAAGAGACTGGCCAGCTTTCTAGTTGGATAGAAAATGGCGGACATAAAGTCTTACTTTGTTAAATGTGTAGGTGTGTAGGCCGAGACACATACTTTTGCATAACCAATCACGTAATAACTTCGTATAGCATACAACTGAGTCGACAAGGCACACAGGGGATA
>NW_012070474.1:0-1248 GCF_000956235.1 Wasmannia auropunctata | reverse complement strand
GCCGATATATATATATATATATATATATATATATGTAGAATTTTTTTGTTTTTTTTCTCCGTCCTTGAAATAACCTGTAAAAAAATATATATATTTATGAAATATGACTGAGTGAATTACGTAATTATAAAAATATAAAAAAATAATTATAAAAACGTGGAATATTGTTGGTATTATGTGTAGCAGAAGCTTGGTTAGCTTGGTAGCTTGGTTAGCTTGGTGGTTGGTTAGAAATAAAAGCGGTGGAACGTTCTGTTAGAATCTGTTAGAAGAATTTGATGTAAAAAATTTAATAAATGTGAAAGTGGTAAATAAATATGAGTATAAAAAAAAAGTTAAGAACTTGTGTGTGTGTGTGTGTGTGTGTGTGTGTGTGTGTGTGTGTGTGTGCGCGTGTGCGTGTGCGTGTGCGTGTGCGTGTGCGTGTGCGTGTGCGTGCGCGTGCGCGTGCGCGTGCGCGTGCGCGTGCGCGTGTGCGTGCGCGTGCGCGTGCGTGTGCGTGTGTGTGTGTGTGTGTGTGTAAGAGAAATTGCGATAAATGTTTAGGAATGTACTACTTACAGAAGAAACTGCGGCAGAACATGGACCGGCTGGATCGACAGGTCTGGATGAAGCAATGTTGCGCTGTAAATTTAATAAATTACGATAAATAAATAAATGACTAGTGTGTGTATAATAATTATGAATAAAGGAGTGAGCGAATAAGTAGGAAGGAAAGGGAATGAATGGATGAGAGAGAGAGAGAGAGAGAGAGAGAGAGATTGCGATAAATGTTTAGCAATGTACTACTTACAGAAGAAACTGCGGCAAAACATGGACCGGCTGGACCGACTGGATCGGAAGATGCAATGTTGCGCTGTAAATTGAATAAATAACGATAAATAAATAAATAAATAAATAACTAATGTGTGTATAATAATTATGACTGAATGAGTGAGCGAGTAAATAGAAAGAAGAGGGAGTGTGTGCGTGCGTGCGTGCGTGCGTGCGTGCGTGCGTGCGTGCGTACATCTATATGTACACTGTATATATGCAATTGTTTTAATTGTTTAATTATATAGTATATTATATGTCTTATATATTATAAAAGTAATATAATATTAATGTTAAATGTTTATTATGTGTATATGTGTATGTTATATTTCAGTGATAGTGAATAAATGGCCTTTGATGAATAATCAAAATTAATTCGAATTCAATAATCTCTGTCTCTTATACACATCTCTGAGCGGGCTGGCAAGGCAGACC
>NW_012070473.1:0-330 GCF_000956235.1 Wasmannia auropunctata | reverse complement strand
ACGTGTGCTCTTCCGATCTCGTTTTTGTTGAACTTTAGCCGATACTTCTTAGAATATCAAAAGATAAATGAGAGTTGATTAGATATTCATATCTTTGCTTGATTGCGATGTGCCTCTCGTAAAAAAGAACTACTACTAGTCAGTAAAAACATTATTGAAATGTAATAGTGGCACTGCTAGTATAGCCACAGTATACTAGCCAGTAGGTGATTCACTCAGCGAAAAACTGAGTCTTCGCGCAGATATCACCGCGCAACTTTTGTTTTGAGTTGGATCCAATGAAATGTAAGACGATAGGAACGTACATACATATATGTGCAGACAATTTAT
>NW_012070472.1:0-306 GCF_000956235.1 Wasmannia auropunctata | reverse complement strand
AAGTGACTGGAGTTCAGACGTGTGCTCTTCCGATCTAATTAATTATTATTTATATTAATTTTAGTTATTAAATATTTTAATTGGAAATTAAATGTAATTTTTTATACTATATAAATTTAAAAAGTTTTATAATTTAATTAAAATCTTCATCAGTAAATAGAGAGGTATAAAAATAATCAAACAACATCTACGAAATGTCAGTATCAGGCTGCTCCCTCAAATCCAAAATGATGTGAGGAAGAAAAATGTTTAAAGTTTATGCGTATGAGGGAGGCTGAAGATCGGAAGAGCACACGTCTGAACTCC
>NW_012070471.1:0-675 GCF_000956235.1 Wasmannia auropunctata | reverse complement strand
TGTGCTCTTCCGATCTTTTAGTTGAAAGCGCTTACGCTTTCGTTGCACTACCTCTTTTGAGAAAGCAAATGTAAGCGAGAAATGATGACGTTTTCGCTTTGAAATTATGACGTCATTGCTTTGCGAAAGCGCTTGAAAGCAACAAGTCGAACGCTGATAGCGACACTTGTGAGCGCTTTCAGCGTGAAAGCGTGCAAGACGAACTTACCCTAAAGGGACGTTCATGATTTCCCGCCCGTACGCACATCACACCATTATTTCGTGCTTCGTACGACTGTCACGACAGCCCGCTGCTCGCTGCGATTATTGCTGCTGCCTGCACATCGTGTAACGTGGAGGATACCGCGCGATATTTGATAAGAAAACTCTTGCATTATCTCCATCAAAGTCGCATTTTGTATTTTTCAGCTTGTAATTGCATGTAGAAAATTTTGCTAACTGCATACGCAAGTTGTCGCGAATAAACATAACCCATTTCGTTGACCCAGGAAAAGAGTTGCACGAATCAAGACGTATCGAATCTCTCTCGTGCGTGTTTCTCTTGCGCGTACATAAAATATTCGCAATATTACAATGGCCAGCATTGATTGTATTGCGAATGCCATGTACGCGCTCGAGAAACACGCACGAGAGACATTCGAGATGATTGAATAATGTTTTCACTACAGCCTGCAA
>NW_012070470.1:0-305 GCF_000956235.1 Wasmannia auropunctata | reverse complement strand
CGTGTGCTCTTCCGATCTGGTAATATTCTATAAAAAATATAGTGTTTCCGCAAAAATATTGCAGTCATGCTGCAATAAGATATTTTGGACTAAAAAACATATTTTCAGAAATAAAAAATAATTTCAGTTTTTGATAGCCAAAAGTAAAATAAATCATATATGTATATATGTAAATTTATATAGTTATTTGATCCAATAGTTAATTCAACAATTCTTTAGTTGCACAAATTAAAGAAAGGTATAGTTCATTTATGTCAACTATCAACATTTTTTAAGAATTAACTAAATCAACTCAATTAAATTAT
>NW_012070469.1:0-329 GCF_000956235.1 Wasmannia auropunctata | reverse complement strand
TTTGAATATTCGGTTCAACAAGTTCGTTAAACAAGCACTTAAAAGCTGTACATTTTATGAGCAATGAGAGTAGCACAGAAAATGATAAAAAACGAGACCGTAGCGAAAATAGGTAAGAGTATTAATATATATTAGTAATTAAAACTTTGTGTATAAAAATTTAAATATTCTATTTTATTACAAATATACAGGGTGTCCCGTAACGCTTAATTAATATTTCAAGGCGTGAAAGAGAATGAAATTTTGAACTAAAAGTTCCTCTTTCAATTTTGGCTCAGACCATTATTTACAGAGTTATTAACGAATAAAGTTAATAGATCGGAAGAGCA
>NW_012070468.1:0-444 GCF_000956235.1 Wasmannia auropunctata | reverse complement strand
CTGGAGTTCAGACGTGTGCTCTTCCGATCTGAAGAGGCGCACCCAGAGCGTACACGTTGGGACCCGAAAGATGGTGAACTATGCCTGGTCAGGACGAAGTCAGGGGAAACCCTGATGGAGGTCCGTAGCGATTCTGACGTGCAAATCGATCGTCGGAACTGGGTATAGGGGCGAAAGACTAATCGAACCATCTAGTAGCTGGTTCCCTCCGAAGTTTCCCTCAGGATAGCTGGCACTCGGCCGTTCCGCACGGAACGCGCGCGAGTCTCATCTGGTAAAGCGAATGATTAGAGGCCTTGGGGCCGAAACGACCTCAACCTATTCTCAAACTTTAAATGGGTGAGATCTCTGGCTTTCTTGAACTATGAAGCCACGAGAATCTCTCTATCGGATCAGAGTGCCAAGTGGAGATCGGAAGAGCACACGTCTGAACTCCAGTCACTT
>NW_012070467.1:12886-13449 GCF_000956235.1 Wasmannia auropunctata | reverse complement strand
ACGCGGCTTTTATACGCCGAGACAAGGCAGGCGGTTACGAACGGATGAATGCATTCAGGAACGTAGGCAGGTACGTTTAAACTGTCTCAGTCGTGATTTCTACGTAACTTACGTACGTGTATACTTGATAAGTTAGTAAGAATTAAACTCGAAATCGGTATCTTGTGTATTGTTTTTAGACTTATAGGGCTGTGCCTCTTGTAAAACGAGCTTTGTCTACTATTTTTAGACATGCATATAATTTTATTAAAGTAAATAAATATTTGTGCAATTTTTGCAAAAATGCAATTTCTCACTTCGAAGACTCGAGGACATGTATATAATATTTTTGAAGCAAATAAATATTTTTAAAAATGCAATTTATCGCTTTGAAGACTCGAGGACACGAATATAATTTTATTAGAGCTAAGAAACATTTCTACAAATGCAATCACTCACATCGAAGATTCGAGGACATGTATATAATTTTTTTAAAGCAAAGAAATATTTATAAACATGCAATCTCTCACTTCGAAGACTTGGGGACATGTATACAATTTTATTGAAGCAAAGAAATATTTTAA
>NW_012070467.1:0-322 GCF_000956235.1 Wasmannia auropunctata | reverse complement strand
ACTTGAGGACATACATAGAATTTTATGAAAAGCAATAAAAAATTTCTAAAAATGCAATCTCTCACTTCGAAGACTCGAGGTCATGTATATAATGTTTTTAAAGCAAAGGAATATTTCTAAAAATGCAGTCTCTTCGAAAACTTGAGGACATGTATATAATTTGTTTATAGCATATAATTATTTCTAAAGATACAATCTCTTATTTTGAATACTCGAGGGCATGCATATAATTTCTTGAAAAGCAATAAGAAATTTCTAAAGATGCAATCTCTCACTTTGAATATAGATCGGAAGAGCACACGTCTGAACTCCAGTCACTTAG
>NW_012070466.1:0-303 GCF_000956235.1 Wasmannia auropunctata | reverse complement strand
AGTTCAGACGTGTGCTCTTCCGATCTTTCACGATAAGATTTGTCTCCTTGTTGACGCATATTTATCGTCAATTCATCGTAGTCAAATAAAGAAGTCCATAGATTAATAGCACTTAAAGAACTAAGATATTTACGAATTTTTTCATCTGATAAACCAACAAACGCAGGTACACTTCATGTACAGGAGGCAATTGAAGCAGATCTCCAAATAAAAGGATATGCCTTTGCCCAAACCAACCATCATCACAATCGGTGGTATCAAATATTTCAGACAGTCGTAAATGTATATACATAAAAATTAAAT
>NW_012070465.1:0-410 GCF_000956235.1 Wasmannia auropunctata | reverse complement strand
GCCTAAGTGACTGGAGTTCAGACGTGTGCTCTTCCGATCTCTGTTTTGCATGTATTAGCTCTAGAATTACCACAGTTATCCAAGTAAATGTGGGTACAATCTAATGAACCATAACTGATTTAATGAGCCATTCGCGGTTTCACCTTAATTCGGCATGCACTGAGACATGCATGGCTTAATCTTTGAGACAAGCATATGACTACTGGCAGGATCAACCAGGGAGCTTCGTGTGTGCGTTTTTCTCGAGAGCCAGCGAGCGCAGCACAGAGAGCCGTGTGCGTGTGTCGGTACTTGCCGCCGGTCTTGCGAGCCGGTCGGCGACACTCTGCTTCTTCATTCGTTACATACGTAAACCCATGTGTTATACACCGAACGTGCATGTACACTCCGAGGAGTATACGCACAACGTC
>NW_012070464.1:0-355 GCF_000956235.1 Wasmannia auropunctata | reverse complement strand
CTAAGTGACTGGAGTTCAGACGTGTGCTCTTCCGATCTTCATAGGGAGAATGAGAACAAAAATATACATGATCTTTTTTTAACAAAACCCGACGTTGTGCGTATACTCCTCGGAGTGTACATGCACGTTCGGTGTATAACACATGGGTTTACGTATGTAACGAATGAAGAAGCAGAGTGTCGCCGACCGGCTCGCAAGACCGGCGGCAAGTACCGACACACGCACACGGCTCTCTGTGCTGCGCTCGCTGGCTCTCAGAAAAACGCACACACGAAGCTCCCTGGTTGATCCTGCCAGTAGTCATATGCTTGTCTCAAAGATTAAGCCATGCATGTCTCAGTGCATGCCGAATTAA
>NW_012070463.1:0-440 GCF_000956235.1 Wasmannia auropunctata | reverse complement strand
GATGCCTAAGTGACTGGAGTTCAGACGTGTGCTCTTCCGATCTTTTACTTTGAACAAATTAGAGTGCTTAAAGCAGGCTATCCTCGCCTGAATACTGCGTGCATGGAATAATGGAATAGGACCTCGGTTCTATTTTGTTGGTTTTCGGAACCCCGAGGTAATGATTAATAGGGACAGATGGGGGCATTCGTATTTGCGAACGTTAGAGGTGAAATTCTTGGATCGTCGCAAGACGGACAGAAGCGAAAGCATTTGCCAAAAATGTTTTACAATTAATTCAAGTAACGAAAGTTAGAGGTTCGAAGGCGATACAGATACCGCCTAGTCTAACCATAACGATGCCAGCTAGCGATACCGCCGAAGTTCCTCCGATGACTCGGCGGCAGCTTCCGGGAAACCAAGCTTTTGGGTCCGGGGAAGTATGGTTGCAAAGCTGAAAA
>NW_012070462.1:0-513 GCF_000956235.1 Wasmannia auropunctata | reverse complement strand
TTTAACATTTCATTCTCATTAGTAAAACCACTGATGTCTATATGAAAACAGAAAAAGTATAATTATATTAGTCATTTAAATTATTAAAAAAACAACACTATTTATATTTCTCAATCGCTATTTCATGCTTACTGAGAGATAGGCGACTATTAAGACATTTTCTGACAGAATGCATAATCTTGTCCGTATGTGCATTTTTTGGCACATAATACACTTTATATAACCTACTTTTAAATATGCACATTAACTCCTGTTGTGTTTGTACAGGATAAAGTGTGCTATCGTTCTTCACCTTTGGTGACTGAACGCTGAAATCTCTCCTAGCTTGCAGTAACGCAAACGCAATGGGTACTAAAGCTTGTAAGAAAATTGTCATACGCCAATGCCTTTTGCGTATTATTAAATTTTTGTACATCAGCAAGCCGAAAATTTTCCATCTGCTAGCCATTTTTATTTCAATTTGCGGTAGAAAATACTTTCAACAGATCGGAAGAGCACACGTCTGAACTCCAG
>NW_012070461.1:0-440 GCF_000956235.1 Wasmannia auropunctata | reverse complement strand
TTTATGACGCTGGAAACCGCATCCCCGGGAAAAATTTTAGCAAGTCCATGCACTCGTTCAAACTTTGCAATTTTCAGTGTGGCAAACATGCTCTCAGATTTAAGAGTTTACAGCCACAGGGGTGCGTTAAATTTAAAATCGACTCTCGGTATTTTAAAGTAGAGATTTCAAGCTTTCATTTGAAAAAAAATTCATCATTTTACGATGATTTTTCGCGGAGTTACCGTTAACCAAAGTTGACCAATTTTTGCTCAAAATTTTTCTATGCCATAATTTTTTTGAGCAGTGTATATATATTTTTTTTATATTTTATTTTATTGAAAAAATGAATCGTATATCATCACTAAGATCGACGGCGACTACGTAGACATTCACTTCCTCGACGGCAAAGACTTAGACAACACGTAGATATTTAGTTCCTGGACGGCAAACACGTAGAC
>NW_012070459.1:0-319 GCF_000956235.1 Wasmannia auropunctata | reverse complement strand
TGTATAAGAGACAGAAGCAAAGGATTGCTCAAACTTAAAAATTTGGTTTTTCTAGAAGAATATGTATATTTATGTCTATAATTATAACCTTGCTTTATTTTTAGTTGCAAATAACATATTTCAAAATTAATAGTATATTTCGTGTATATTTGTCTACATTTTGTGTATATTTTGTCTATATTTCGTGTATATTTTGTTTATATTTTGTCTATACTTTATTTATATTTATTTATCAATATTTGGTCTATATTGTCTATATTTCTTTGCAGGAGGAAACGGTTATTGGAACTAAAAGAACAAATATCGTTAAGATATTTAA
>NW_012070458.1:0-493 GCF_000956235.1 Wasmannia auropunctata | reverse complement strand
ACTGGAGTTCAGACGTGTGCTCTTCCGATCTTTCATCTTTAAGATAAGCCCAGAAAGAAATCGATATATTTATTTTTCTGGAAGATATGAATTTTTAAACATTGAAAGAAAAAAACTGCAATGCAGATAACATGGCATTTGATTTTTAAGATAAAAATTTTTTATGAAAATTTTTATATCAGTTAATTTTTAAACAAAAATTTTTTTGAATATTTTTATATTATTTAATTTTTAGATACAAATTCTTTTTGATCCATCATCCACCACCACCCCCAGGACCGCCACCCATCACCACCACCCACCACAACTACCCATCACCACCCACCGCGTGTTAAGTGGTGAAAGTGAACCAGAAATCGAAAAATCTGGAAAATGATTATGACTGATTTGACCTCGGACAATTTTTTATATTTTTCGATTTCTGCAATAAAAATTTTAAATAAATTTTTTTGAACCAAAAATCGAAAAATCTGAAAAATAAATACGACTATTT
>NW_012070457.1:0-347 GCF_000956235.1 Wasmannia auropunctata | reverse complement strand
AGTGACTGGAGTTCAGACGTGTGCTCTTCCGATCTTTATTTATATTTGTTTATAGAAGATTGATTGATTTGGGGTGAAATTTTTAATTTTAATGTAAGAGTAGGGTATGGTAGTTAATGTAGTTGATTTGAATTTTTGTGATGTTTAATTAATAGGTTGAATGGAGGGTGTAAGAATAAAGTGAAGTGGGTTTAAAGTGATGGAATAAAAAATTTTTGGTTAAAATTTTAGGTTTTAGTGATATAATTGAATAAGGGAATAAGGATGAAGTTTGATATTGTGAATTTTTTAAATAATAAAATAAAAAAATATAGATCGGAAGAGCACACGTCTGAACTCCAGTCACT
>NW_012070456.1:0-433 GCF_000956235.1 Wasmannia auropunctata | reverse complement strand
CTTTCATGGAATTACAGGGATAGAAAGGGAAACCCGACGAATCTCAAAATTTTTTACGAACTTTGACAAGTTCCGTGGCGCGAATAAAAAATCGCATGCAAATGCAGTTTACAGCTTTCGAAAGAGTGAATCTTTACCTTTAATTTGCTTTTTTTTTGAGCGTTGTACGATTTTTTTCACCGAGTTATTCAACATTAAAGCAAAAAAAGGTTTCTTTTTGCTTCAATGTTGAATAACTCGGTGAAAAAAATCGTACAACGCTCAATAAAAAAGCAAATTGAAGATAAAGATTCACTCTTTCGAAAGCTGTAAACTGCATTTGCAATTTTTTATTCGCGCCATGGAACTTGTCGAAGTTCGTAAAAAATTTTGAGATTCGTCGGGTCTTCTTTTCTATCCGTGTAATTCCATGAAAGATCAGTAGGATCGTTTT
>NW_012070455.1:0-367 GCF_000956235.1 Wasmannia auropunctata | reverse complement strand
GTGCAGATCTTGGTGGTAGTAGCAAATACTCCAGCGAGGCCCTGGAGGACTGACGTGGAGAAGGGTTTCGTGTGAACAGCCGTTGCACACGAGTCAGTCGATCCTAAGCCCTAGGAGAAATCCTATGTCAATGACGGGGTACTATACTCTAGTGTTGTCCTAGCCCAAAAATGATCGATTAACTGTAAAAAGTAAGAAGAGAGATAGAGCGAACGACACACGCCCGTCGGGACGAAAGGGGAATCCGGTTCCTATTCCGGAACCCGGCAGCGGAACCGCACTACAATTCGGGCCCTCGTAAGGAGTGTTCGTCGGGGTAACCCAAAATGACCTGGAGAACGCCGTCGGGAGATCCGGGAAGAGTTTC
>NW_012070454.1:0-328 GCF_000956235.1 Wasmannia auropunctata | reverse complement strand
TTTTATTGATTAAATCTGTATATTTCAAAATATAATAAATTTGTCTAATTCTCTTTATGAAAATGAATCACTAGGAATAGTTTTCACGTCTAAATATTATTATTTTAATAAAATTACCATATTTAATGGAGTTATAGTAAAAAATAAACTCTTAATACCTGTGTCCGGACAATTAATTTCGTGACTGTAACTCGGTGACAAAATTTCAAGATAGAACAACTTCGTCAAAAATGATTGTAACGAGATTTTTAAAAAAGCATTTTACAGCTGGAAATTTCCACTTTTCAAATTAATACTTTAGAAAACGGCTAACTGAGTTTTTTCGGAG
>NW_012070453.1:0-468 GCF_000956235.1 Wasmannia auropunctata | reverse complement strand
TCAGACGTGTGCTCTTCCGATCTAATACGTATTTGGTATACATTTTGAAGCAAATAATTATTTTTAAAAATGCAATTTTTCGTTTCGAAGACTCGAGGATATGTATATAATGTTTTTAAAGCAACGAAATATTTCTAAAAATACAATTTCTTCTTTCGAAGACTCGAGCACACGTATATAATATTTTTAAAGCAAACAAATATTTCAAAAAATGCAATCTCTCACTTCGAACACTCGAGGATATGCATATAATTATAAAAGTAATAAAAATGATTAAAAATATTATTTCTTACTTCGAAGACCCGAGGACATGTATATAATTTTTATAAAGCATAGAAATGTTTCTAAAAATGCAATTTCTCACTTCGAATAGTCGAGGATATGTATATAATGCTTCTAAAGCAAAGAAATTTTTCTCTAAAAATGAGATCGGAAGAGCACACGTCTGAACTCCAGTCACTTAGGCAT
>NW_012070452.1:0-492 GCF_000956235.1 Wasmannia auropunctata | reverse complement strand
GTTGTGCCGTAGCCCCTGCAAACGGGGCGGTCGGTCCGCGCGTGCTCGGACGCGCGGCCAGGCTGATCGAAGGGCCCCCATTCCCTCGCGAGTGGCGTTGATCCCGGAGGATCCCACTCTCCCCCGTCGACTCTCCGTGCCTCCTCGCGCGCTGCCCGCGCGCCGAGAGAGTGGCCGAGTGGAAGACGAGGAGAGAGAGATGGTGAAGCCCCGGCGAGAGATGGCCACGAGAGAGAGGAGTGAAGCAAATACCGAAACATGTTTGACAGCGTTGCGAAAGCACGCAAGATGAACGATTACCCTGAACGGTGGATCACTTGGCTCGTGGGTCGATGAAGAACGCAGCTAATTGCGCGTCAACTTGTGAACTGCAGGACACATGAACATCGACATTTCGAACGCACATTGCGGTCCACGGATACAATTCCCGGACCACGCCTGGCTGAGGGTAGATCGGAAGAGCACACGTCTGAACTCCAGTCACTTAGGCAT
>NW_012070451.1:0-348 GCF_000956235.1 Wasmannia auropunctata | reverse complement strand
ACGTGTGCTCTTCCGATCTATCAACTCTCATTTATATTATGGGTGTAAAACATTCTGAGAAGAAGCCGTTTCTGTCCCGCTACAGATATTCCCGACGAAAAGCATGGTTGCAGAGGTTAGTATCATGTTCATCATGTACATCTATCTTTATATTTTTACATATATAATACTTTCAATCAGACACACACACACACACACACACACACAAACACACACACACACGTGCACACATACACATAAGGATATATAATGGCATCACTCTGTATATGTATGTATTCTTGTATGTATACACATGAATTTTATTAAAAAGCGTTTGTAAATTCAGCTATAGTCCATACAAATTTCGAT
>NW_012070450.1:0-354 GCF_000956235.1 Wasmannia auropunctata | reverse complement strand
GTGACTGGAGTTCAGACGTGTGCTCTTCCGATCTTCTACATATAAATAATATTGATTTAAAAATTGCATGAGTTAACAAATGAAAAAATGCAAAAAATTTTAATCCCATTCTTAACACTATCATCATCAACCCCAGCTGACTTAATGTTGATAGCGCAATAATTTTTTTTAAATCAACCTCAAACAAAGCTATCCCCCCCGCTATAAATATAGTTAACACTGCTAAAAAAAATAATTTTTCACTTTGGGCCCTCCTTATTAAATACTCATTAAATCGAATTATTAAATAAACACCAGCAGTTACCAAAGTAGACGAATGAACAGATCGGAAGAGCACACGTCTGAACTCCAGTC
>NW_012070449.1:0-423 GCF_000956235.1 Wasmannia auropunctata | reverse complement strand
TAAGTGACTGGAGTTCAGACGTGTGCTCTTCCGATCTAGGATATGCATATAATTATAAAAGTAATAAAAATGATTAAAAATATTATTTCTTACTTCGAAGACCCGAGGACATGTATATAATTTTTATAAAGCATAGAAATGTTTCTAAAAATGCAATTTCTCACTTCGAATAGTCGAGGATATGTATATAATGCTTCTAAAGCAAAGAAATTTTTCTCTAAAAATGCAATCTTTCACTCCGAGGGATTGAGGATGTGCATATTATTTTTTGAAAAGCAATAAAAATTTTTGTAAATATAATCTGTTACTTCGAACACTCGAGGACATGTATATAATGTTTTAAAAGCTAAGGAATAGTTCTAAATATGTAATCTACGTAATAACTTCGTATAGCAACTGAGTCGACAAGGCACACAGGGGATA
>NW_012070448.1:0-417 GCF_000956235.1 Wasmannia auropunctata | reverse complement strand
TTTCGCATACTAAAACTTTGACGTACCTCAGAGCAGGCGAGATCACCCGCTGAATTTAAGCATATTATTAAGCGGAGGAAAAGAAACTAACTAGGATTTCCTTAGTAGTCGGCGAGCGAACAGGAAAGAGCCCAGCGCCGAATCCCGCGGTTCCGCCGCAGGGAAATGTGGTGTTTGGGAGGGTCCGTTTATCCCGAGGTGCCGCGTCGCGTCCAAGTCCATCTTGAATGGGGCCACTTACCCGCAGAGGGTGCCAGGCCCGTAGCGACCGGTGCGCGTCTCGGGAGGATCTCTCCTTAGAGTCGGGTTGCTTGAGAGTGCAGCTCTAAGTGGGTGGTAAACTCCATCTAAGGCTAAATACGACCACGAGACCGATAGCAGATCGGAAGAGCACACGTCTGAACTCCAGTCACTTAG
>NW_012070446.1:0-426 GCF_000956235.1 Wasmannia auropunctata | reverse complement strand
TCACACATGTTCACAGATGAAGCATTGAACGTCACATATAAACACATATAGACTCATTTTTGGTATTTTTTTGGATTTTTAAATAATTTTTCTACATTTTCTAAATATTAGAATGAAATTTGATTGTAAGCGAAAAACTGATCGTCCAGCAAAAGATCTCACTGCATTGTTTAATGCTATTAAAGAAATATATATAATTGGAGAAGAAATCGATACGAAGCGTTGCTTTGTCATACGATATTCATAGAACAAGTTTGCATCGGTATGTTTTGCAGCTTGATAAGCAGATCGATAATTTTTCAACAATCAGCGACGACGATCTTTTAATAAAAATTCAATCACTTTGTACGGGCGGTGCACCATCATCTTCTGACTCGAAAGAAGAAGACTTCTGCGTCATTTATATGAAATGCGCAAACATAACAG
>NW_012070445.1:0-484 GCF_000956235.1 Wasmannia auropunctata | reverse complement strand
TTATTAATATAATAGAGAAGAATGTTATATTTTACCGAAGAATATAGTTAATGAAGATACTAGCCGCGGGGTCGCGAAAGGGGGTTCCAGCGCAGGCCTCGTTGCAATTTTCTTTCTCTCTGCCTCCTGCGGTATCTCTGTCTCACCCGTGATTCTCGCGCGCGATGTAATTCAATGAAGAGATTAGGAACAAAAAAATTTAACACATAATGTATATTTAACTGACAATGTATATATTTAGCACATGATTAATACATTTAACACATGATGTACATAATTAATTATGGAACGCATCGTGCACAATATGATCTGTCGCGTAAGCTATGAGTTCACATTCAATAAGCGATGTTTTATCGTATACGTTACGCAAAATCTTTATCGCATCGTCTTTATTCACGATACAATTTTGACGTAAATAATCAACAAAATGTTTAAACTTAATAGATCGGAAGAGCACACGTCTGAACTCCAGTCACTTAGGCAT
>NW_012070444.1:0-397 GCF_000956235.1 Wasmannia auropunctata | reverse complement strand
TAAATTAGATCCTAACTTATATTTCCATAAGTATGACAGAGAGAGAGAAAGAGAGAGAAAAGAAGAAAAAAACGCGATGTCACATCGTCTCGCGGAGCGAAACTCAGGCGAAGCCGTGCACATACACGGACATGGGATCATGCTGTAGTGTGTGTTTGTTGTGTGTGGCAACGTGGCAACGCTGTAGCCATATCACGTGGATCTACAACGGTCGCCGCTCGGCACTCTCGGCAGTCGTGACTCGTGTCCTCGTGTGCCGGCTGTGTATCACTGTGTATTGTGTGTCGGCGTGCGGCAGAGGAAATTTGCAGAATTCGAAATCAGCATGTTGAACAAGCGGGCCAGGCCGGTGAGAATTAAATGTGAGTATAGTCGCGTGCGTGAGAGAGAGAGAGAG
>NW_012070443.1:0-501 GCF_000956235.1 Wasmannia auropunctata | reverse complement strand
AAAGATAAAACTTAAATAGTATCTTTGTACTTTGATGTAAACTAACTTTACTTCAGTGATATGTATATTATTACTATTACCTGTATAAATGACTTGATATCAGTAAATGGCGTCAAGTTAATAAAAATTATGTACGATGTCTTATTATTCAATTACTATTACTTGTATAAAAGATTTGATATCAGTAAATGGGGTCAAGTTAAATAAAAATGAAAAAAAACTTGTATCCAAATTAAATATAATTTTTTAAAAGATAAAACTTAAATAGTATCTTTTGTACTTTGATGTAAACTAACTTTACTTCAGTGATATGTATATTATTTCTATTACTTGTATTAAAAATTTGATATCAGTAAATAGCGTCAAGTTGAACAAAAATTATGTTATTCAACCTAAGTGATGTGTATATCCTTAGTACAAAATATGTGTTGTCAATAAATGGCATCAAATTATATTCTCATAAAATGATTAAATTACAACCAGATCGGAAGAGCACACGTC
>NW_012070442.1:0-395 GCF_000956235.1 Wasmannia auropunctata | reverse complement strand
GACGTGTGCTCTTCCGATCTAAATGATCAGCAAGTTCTATAATCATTAATCTAGTGCCATTGCAAAGGCCTTCATTAATATTAAGATTTCTAATTAACATAATAATACAATTTTTCTTAAACGTAATTTATAAGGAGAAAGAGACGGCGGAGATAAAGTATTTAAATATTCTGGTAGTAAAGTTTCATTAATGTCACTATTATCATCGCAATTTTCAGTACTATCTATACTTGTATAAATTCGTTCTTTAAAAGTATCTAATAATTCGACAACTCGTTTATTTATTTCATCTACATCAGCATTTCTTGCAGAAAGTATTGCGCACTCAGCCATTTTATTAAATTCTTTATTTCGTATTAGATCACTATATGTATCTTCTACAATATCGGCATTAA
>NW_012070441.1:0-376 GCF_000956235.1 Wasmannia auropunctata | reverse complement strand
TACGAGATGCCTAAGTGACTGGAGTTCAGACGTGTGCTCTTCCGATCTGCTAGCTGGCATCGTTTATGGTTAGAACTAGGGCGGTATCTGATCGCCTTCGAACCTCTAACTTTCGTTCTTGATTAATGAAAACATTTTTGGCAAATGCTTTCGCTTCTGTCCGTCTTGCGACGATCCAAGAATTTCACCTCTAACGTCGCAATACGAATGCCCCCATCTGTCCCTATTAATCATTACCTCGGGGTTCCGAAAACCAACAAAATAGAACCGAGGTCCTATTCCATTATTCCATGCACGCAGTATTCAGGCGAGGATAGCCTGCTTAAGCACTCTAATTTGTTCAAAGTAACTGAGTCGACAAGGCACACAGGGGATA
>NW_012070440.1:0-301 GCF_000956235.1 Wasmannia auropunctata | reverse complement strand
TAAGTGACTGGAGTTCAGACGTGTGCTCTTCCGATCTCAGATAATTTTCTTACATGAAACATCATCTCATCAATCGGTTCATTAATCTCCATCCTTAGACTAACAATTCTGATATTCATTATCTGAGAAGCTTTTGCATCCAAACGAAAAATTATCAATATATTTTTTTTAGGACCCTCACTAGAATGACAACATTCTTACCCACCCTTAAATCATAGATATAACGAAATCCCTTCAATTTAAATTTAATTACTTTAATATGGCAGAAAAGTGCAATGAACTTAAACTTCATATATAAAGT
>NW_012070439.1:0-618 GCF_000956235.1 Wasmannia auropunctata | reverse complement strand
CGCGGCCGACTGCGCCGCTGTGTTGAGCACCCCCCCCGGGGCTGGGGGTGCAGGCATCGATCGCGGATCGAGCGCGATCTACGCCGCTTTGGCGTGCGAATCCTGCGAGCGAGCGGACGGGTCGGGAGAGCGATCTAGCGAGCGAACGCCTGTTGCGAGAATGATAAAGAAGGACGAGCAGCTGCCGGCTCGGAGAAATCCGCGAGGAACGACGTGGGGATCGTGCCGGTGAGGTGACCCTCTATTTCGGAGCATTGTAAAGCCACGGGCGGATCGAGAATCTTGCTCGCGCTCTGCGGACGGTAACGCCATTTTCGTGTTAGAGTTTCGTCGCGTGCGCCCCTTTGGCGACGCGTATTTTGTGACTTTTCTTTGGTTTGGCGTACCGGCGTCCGTCCTCAAGCGCGAGGATTCTTAGGGAGTTGTGCCGTGAGCTACCGGAAGTGCCGTGTGTCGCGTATCGAGCCACCCGGAGATCGTCGCCGTGAGTGCCGCTGTTTTGTTCTAGTAAGAAATAAAAACTATTGTTTATATGTTCTGTTACTTACATTGTCATTGTTCATGCACGTTTCATATTAATGTATTAATATACTCATGCATGTTTTCCATTAAACTATT
>NW_012070438.1:0-1331 GCF_000956235.1 Wasmannia auropunctata | reverse complement strand
TTCCGATCTGTTTTCGAGATATTATGGATACCAATTTGAAAAACGTGGTTTCGAGAACAACGCGTTTAAAGTTTTTTGTACTGATTACATAGATTGAGACCACTCTCTATCAAGTGTTATGGCCGGTATTTATAAGTCGGTTTTTATTTTGAAGCCGTCTTAAGTAGTGTCTTAAGATGCTAATACGGCTCTGTTATTGGCTTGTAACATCTTAAGACTATACTTAAGCATTTTATAACAAATTCTTTAGTTATAATGAACATAATGTACACACTGCATATCATTGACATGCAGCGTAGCGACTTGTCTCGCGAATAACGGCGACGCCACGCATTTTTCCGATTTTAAACTCAATTTTCGATGTGTTCCCGACATATGACATAATTTTCACTAGCACCATTGAATTCCTTGTTTCAAAAATTATAAGAAACGATGTCAATTTTACTTTCCGCGAGCGACCCAAAAATCGGCCTTTTCGTAACACCTTTCTTTGTTTTGTTAATAACTTTTAAAAAAATGAGCGACGGGAAATATCAGTGACCTTGACCTCCTTGAGGATTAAATTTAGCATCAAGGTCAATTGGAGGTCATTTGGGGCTGACTATGTAAAGGTAAATATTTACCCCAGAAGATGCAAAGAATTTTTTTTATATGAAAAATATAGTTAAATATGTTATGTTGCAATTTATACGAATTTTTGATTATTTAAATATTTTTAACACATTTATTTTTAATAATGAAAATCTTTGCTTTGTAATTTCCCGTTTTTCCTAAAAATTAGATAATGCAGATAAGTTAATGTGAAATAAAATATTGTTTTCAAAAATAAATGTTTATTATTTGCATAAATATTAAATAATCAAACGTTTCGATTGTACATTATAGTCTTTTTCAGCCGTAGAATAAATTAAATAAAACAATTAATTTTATTAATTGTACATGAATTACGAGTACATATTAAAGATTCATTGAATAGATAAAAAGAATAAAATAAATATATAAACTGTGATTTAATACTTATGCAAATGATAAACATTTATTTTTAACAACTGTATTTTAGCTCATATTAGTCTTTCTTTATCTTCTATTTATTTTTAATGTTATTAATAATCTCGATTTTATGAAACATTTAATTGATATCTTTATGTTTGAATCATTATATTTATAGTTTTCTGCATTTTAGACTCTAAATTTGTTTTCATCAATTTTTTTTCACTTAAGTTAAATTTTAGCATGGAATAGTTTTAAATTATCGGATCTTTGGGATTCTTAATTTTTTTCATGCAAAAATAACAAATATCAATATATGTATATATATATATACATATATA
>NW_012070435.1:0-389 GCF_000956235.1 Wasmannia auropunctata | reverse complement strand
TGTATAAGAGACAGACAATAAATTTCGAGACTTTTCGATAATTCGACTTCGACTTAACATGCCTTTTTTTAGATAGGATTAAAATTATTTGAGCACTGAAAAGATCACTAAAAAGAATAGATAAAAACTAATAGCAGAAACTAATAATATAAACATAATTTACAAAATTTTGAGTGCAATGCGGAAGCGGTAAACATTGACCGATTAAAATTTATTTTTGCTCTGAATTCGTATTTATACGTAGCAACTTTTGTGCATTATTACGATGCGCATCGGAAAATTTTTCATTTTTCGGCCCATCCTAATGTACATATACATAAATTAAACGTGTATGTTGTAGCAGTGTAAAAATAACTATTACGAAGATCTATTGAAATTTCTACTTTCTT
>NW_012070434.1:0-306 GCF_000956235.1 Wasmannia auropunctata | reverse complement strand
GCCCAACTAATACTCCCGTCGCGGTGCTCTTTACTGAGTGTCGAGTCGGGCCGGTACGTTTACTTTGAACAAATTAGAGTGCTTAAAGCAGGCTATCCTCGCCTGAATACTGCGTGCATGGAATAATGGAATAGGACCTCGGTTCTATTTTGTTGGTTTTCGGAACCCCGAGGTAATGATTAATAGGGACAGATGGGGGCATTCGTATTGCGACGTTAGAGGTGAAATTCTTGGATCGTCGCAAGACGGACAGAAGCGAAAGCATTTGCCAAAAATGAGATCGGAAGAGCACACGTCTGAACTCCA
>NW_012070433.1:0-611 GCF_000956235.1 Wasmannia auropunctata | reverse complement strand
TTTTTATTCGCGCCGTGGAACTTGCAAAGTTCGTAAAAAATTTTGAGATTCGTCGGGTCTCCCTTTCTATCCGTGTAATTCCATAAAACATCAGTAGGATCGTTTTCTTAAGTACCGATTTGGAAAGTAGAGATTTCAAGCTGTAAAATGCTTTTTTGAACATCTCGATACGATCATTTTTGACGAAGTTACATTCTCTTGAATTTTGCCTATTTTTAGAGGGTAGAGTAAGTGATGCTTTAATTTTGTTGAGAAGTGTAATATCTCTATGTAAATTTTATTACAGAATTATATTACGAATTCGAGTTTATAATAATTTAAATTTTGTTACAGTAATATCGTAAGTTATTATTTAACATAATATTATTATCCTTTAGTTTATAACATTATTGTTATAAAAAGTTTATAAGTAGAATTTATATTGCAAACTTAGTATATTTAAATTAATATCAATTACTTTTATCAACTATTCTATAATACTTACATCAAGCATCCCATACAGAACAAAATATATAATAGATATCTAATGGATATTCACATATCTATACACTATCCATATCCATTATGGATAACTAGTAGATATCTAATAATTATCTACACATCCATGTTCA
>NW_012070432.1:0-425 GCF_000956235.1 Wasmannia auropunctata | reverse complement strand
GAGATGTAAAATTTGTATTGGAGACATGTAACGTTCTCTGTAAAACTACGAACAGCTAGTTAAGGATATGTTGAAAAATTTCAAGGCCATGTGTTGCAGGATGTCTTTAAAAGTACATATGCTGCATGCTCATTTAGATAAATTCAAAAATAACATGGGGGCTTTTTCAGAAGAGCAAGGAGAACGTTTCCATCAAGATATCATGAACTTCGTTAACGTTTGAACAACGTTATCAAGGCCAATACAATGAAAATATGGGAGACTATATTTGGGGTTTATTGAGGGAAAGTACTTATGAACATAAAAGAAAAAATAATACCGTGCATTTTTGAATTATTTTCCACTTTTTTGTAAGCTAATTTAATAATAAAAATTAATAAAAATGATTTACATTTATATTTGTATCGTTTTATTATAAAATAAAG
>NW_012070431.1:0-486 GCF_000956235.1 Wasmannia auropunctata | reverse complement strand
CTAAGTGACTGGAGTTCAGACGTGTGCTCTTCCGATCTGAGGTTCTCTTCCACGTTATGTCAGATGAGTATTATAATATCTATTTTTAATATTTAATATTTATTAATTTGCAATTCAAATATTGAGATATATTTTGTAAAAAATATGAAAATGATCTCGCAAATTATCATGGTTATCGAACGATATTAATCCTATAAGATACATAAAGATGTAGAGATGAGTAAAGCACATTATACATTCTACTACTTTAAGAATTTTACACACATACACGACACACGCGCGCGCGCGCGCGCACGCACCCGCACACACACACACACACACACACACACACACACACACACACACACACACACACACATTCTACTACTTTAAAAATTTTACTAAAAATAATCTTTTAGCAGAGTAGCGAATCGAGTAATTAAAATTGTAAATATTTTCTCATTTTAAGCATAGAAAAATAATAAGTAATCATTATAAGTAAATTGA
>NW_012070430.1:0-426 GCF_000956235.1 Wasmannia auropunctata | reverse complement strand
TTGGTGATTCTAATTTGAATTTATCAGGAGTAATATGTACTATATGATGTTCACTCTGTGACGATATGATATCGTGTGATCCTGTAGAATTTGTAGAAGATAGAGAAAATTTACATTTATTGTCAGAAGTTGTCATACCACACGAATACCCAATCGGAGAGATTCTATTAATGTCAGCCTTGTCTCTTTTTGAAATCAACCATCCAATCTTTCTGTTAATCCGTACCCTTTCGTTGCAATATAATATATGTACTTTTCTCTCTTGAAAGTATAAGATACAATGTATAAGATTCATGAGAAGGAGCGCTAAGTTAAGAATTCGAATTATGTTTCTAAAAACATGCATTAACCTTGGCCTTATTCCGCCACATATTAACATTACACATCATAAGATAAATCTTTTTCAAGATCGGAAGAGCACACGTC
>NW_012070429.1:0-552 GCF_000956235.1 Wasmannia auropunctata | reverse complement strand
CTGGAGTTCAGACGTGTGCTCTTCCGATCTGAGATCCCTGGCGGATTTCTCTTCCCGCTTTACTTGTACGCCTTAGCGAAATTTTTCTACGTACTTTGAGTACGCACGTTCCTCGACGTCTGAGTATCGCATCGTCGATCTAGCGTCAGGGCTGAGCGGCTACGCGCCGCTATCATAGGGAGAATGAGAACAAAAATATACATGAACTTTTTTTAACAAAACCCGACGTTGTGCGTATACTCCTCGGAGTGTACATGCACGTTTGGTGTATAACACATGGGTTTACGTATGTAACGAATGAAGAAGCAGAGTGTCGCCGACCGGCTCGCAAGACCGGCGGCAAGTACCGACACACGCACACGGCTCTCTGTGCTGCGCTCGCTGGCTCTCGAGAAAAACGCACACACGAAGCTCCCTGGTTGATCCTGCCAGTAGTCATATGCTTGTCTCAAAGATTAAGCCATGCATGTCTCAGTGCATGCCGAATTAAGGTGAAACCGCGAATGGCTCATAGATCGGAAGAGCACACGTCTGAACTCCAGTCACTTAGGC
>NW_012070428.1:0-511 GCF_000956235.1 Wasmannia auropunctata | reverse complement strand
GTGCTCTTCCGATCTATTATAACACATAATTTTGATGACGCTTTAAAAAATTGATTTCTTTAAAAGAAACATTTTTGAAAAATACGAAAGGTAAGTAAGGCAGATAGGAATCGGCACAGTTATTGCTACGCAATATCTAAATTATATAAAGTCCACTTTATTCTCATATAATAGTCAAACGTTTTGGCTCTCATTTTTAGCCATCCTCAGTGACATATGGCATGCATGTATGCATCCTGCGAGTCTTCGACGGTAGAAAGCTGCTTTTTTAGAAATTTTCAGTTTGCAAGAAAAAATAATAAAACACACGCATATATGCCTCCTTCAAGTTTTCGATAAAAAAATTCCTTTTTTAGAAATTTTCAGTTTGCTTAATTTACAAGAGAAAGGAATAAAACGCACGTATGTATGTCTCCTGCGAGTTTTCGACGGTAGGACGTTGATTTTTTAAAAACTTTTGCTTTGTTTAATTTACAAGATCGGAAGAGCACACGTCTGAACTCCAGTCACT
>NW_012070426.1:0-517 GCF_000956235.1 Wasmannia auropunctata | reverse complement strand
GTGACTGGAGTTCAGACGTGTGCTCTTCCGATCTTTCTGCTTACCAAAAATGGCCCACTTGGCACTCTGATCCGATAGAGAGATTCTCGTGGCTTCATAGTTCAAGAAAGCCAGAGATCTCACCCATTTAAAGTTTGAGAATAGGTTGAGGTCGTTTCGGCCCCAAGGCCTCTAATCATTCGCTTTACCAGATGAGACTCGCGCGCGTTCCGTGCGGAACGGCCGAGTGCCAGCTATCCTGAGGGAAACTTCGGAGGGAACCAGCTACTAGATGGTTCGATTAGTCTTTCGCCCCTATACCCAGTTCCGACGATCGATTTGCACGTCAGAATCGCTACGGACCTCCATCAGGGTTTCCCCTGACTTCGTCCTGACCAGGCATAGTTCACCATCTTTCGGGTCCCAACGTGTACGCTCTGGGTGCGCCTCTTCTCGCGATGAGAACGAGACGCCCCGGGAGTGCGGAGCCGCATCGCGACGCGGCCCATCCTCCCTCGGTCGAACTGAGTCGACAAGG
>NW_012070424.1:0-386 GCF_000956235.1 Wasmannia auropunctata | reverse complement strand
TACGTTGTTTAGATTCATTTATTAATCCTGGGAACGCCCTTCTTTCTGTCCTTTTTCTTGCACCACTTTTGAGTGCACACGTAACAAGGACAATTTTTTTTCTTGTGGCTTACAATCAACCAGGTTTTCTGCAAAGAAGAAATAGTTTTTCCCGGTAGCGGTATGATTCATTGCTTCGCGATTATCGTTCTCTTTTACAATGCAATTATAGAATTGAATCTTCACATATCGCAGACTTCAACAGAATTTAAATTTGAAGTACCATATGTTACACCAAGATATTCAATTGAGCATAAACTATGACAGTTTACAAAAATACACAAGATGCCAAATTTATTTTGCAGCAGTTAATAATAAAGCACTAGCTTTATCACACTGCTTTTACT
>NW_012070423.1:0-541 GCF_000956235.1 Wasmannia auropunctata | reverse complement strand
TAAGTGACTGGAGTTCAGACGTGTGCTCTTCCGATCTCTTACTGAACATCAACTCCACGTATACGAGTGCGACGGAAGTGCGAGATCCCTGGCGGATTTCTCTTCCCGCTTTACTTGTACGCCTTAGCGAAATTTTTCTACGTACTTTGAGTACGCACGTTCCTCGACGTCTGAGTATCGCATCGTCGATCTAGCGTCAGGGCTGAGCGGCTACGCGCCGCTATCATAGGGAGAATGAGAACAAAAATATACATGATCTTTTTTAACAAAACCCGACGTTGTGCGTATACTCCTCGGAGTGTACATGCACGTTCGGTGTATAACACATGGGTTTACGTATGTAACGAATGAAGAAGCAGAGTGTCGCCGACCGGCTCGCAAGACCGGCGGCAAGTACCGACACACGCACACGGCTCGCTGTGCTGCGCTCGCTGGCTCTCGAGAAAAACGCACACACGAAGCTCCCTGGTTGATCCTGCCAGTAGTCATATGCTTGTCTCAAAGATTAAGCCATGCATGTCTCAGTGCATGCCGAATTAAG
>NW_012070422.1:0-546 GCF_000956235.1 Wasmannia auropunctata | reverse complement strand
TTAAATGACTATGGAAATTTACGAGAATTTACGTATCATAAAACTATTGAACTTTGAATCCGAATCTGTTTTTAATTTCCCCCAAAATACTACAATTTTCTACGTGTATCAACAAAAACTGATTTGTTTTTCCAACTTTAAAATCTATTTCAATTATGGCTTATTAAAATTTTTACTTTTTTATTTAATATTACAAGTTTCTACACAAATTTATCACCTAATATTTTCCTAACGGAAAAAATTTCTACGAATAAGTACAATTTTTACTAAAATAAAATTATCGAATTTTATTTCTATATTTTCATAGAAATATTTATTTTTTGGAAAATATATCTACGCAATAGTACCACTAATTACAATTTTCTAAAATCAAAAAAGTGATAAAAGTAATGTTACATGAAAATCCATAAATTTTTAGAAAATAGTACAACAATCTATAAATTTTGAAAAATGAGAAAGAACAAAATCTTCAGTAGTTAAAACATTTACTTATTTGTAGAATACTACGATTATAGATCGGAAGAGCACACGTCTGAACTCCAGTCA
>NW_012070421.1:0-416 GCF_000956235.1 Wasmannia auropunctata | reverse complement strand
GCCTAAGTGACTGGAGTTCAGACGTGTGCTCTTCCGATCTGGACTTAGAAAAATTTCGGCTCGGTCGGGTCCGGAGGTAAACCTGGCCGATCTACGCTTCCCCGCTAAAGCCCTTAATGTTACGTCGATTCGCGTGCCCGCACGTTTATTCGGCCACCCTAGTGCCCCCGTGCACCCCCGTCGTCCGTTCGGCCTCGGATAGCGGAGAATTTTCGGCGCCGGAGGTAATCGCGGCGAAAGCAACACGCCGCGCGAAAGCAACACGCCGCGCGGGACTTAGAAAAATTTCGGCTCGGTCGGGTCCGGAGGTAAACCTGGCCGATCTACGCTTCCCCGCTAAAGCCCTTAATGTTACGTCGATTCGCGTGCCCGCACGTTTATTCGGCCAACTGAGTCGACAAGGCACACAGGGGATA
>NW_012070420.1:0-466 GCF_000956235.1 Wasmannia auropunctata | reverse complement strand
TGCCAGCCCGCTCAGAGATGTGTATAAGAGACAGGTCTTAATGTGCGAGTGTAAGAAACTTTACACTTTGAAGTGTAAAAAGAGGGGATACTGTAGACAACTTTGAACGTCTTTGTCAGTTATCCTCAGTATCCTTTGTTAACATAGAGGCTGTCCACATGTTGCCGCTTACGTGTGTTCCTTTTTTCGTCTATCACTGTGTAAGTTTTAATTTAGTATGCTATTAAGTTTTATATAACTCAACGTTTTTAATTAATTGACTCACAATCAGTAAACTGAATTATATTACAAGACATAGGTTTGGATCTTATTTACAGCATTGACATTTCACTTCAGTTTGACACATCAGTTTTCTGATTAAATTATTAAGAATGAGGGAGCAGAGCGGAAATGGAATTTATATTGCGATGATTTGAGAGAAATCTGTACTGAAGCTGTCTCTTATACACATCTCTGAGCGGGCTGG
>NW_012070419.1:0-502 GCF_000956235.1 Wasmannia auropunctata | reverse complement strand
TAGATAAAAAATTATTTAAAGACATAATCTATAAAATGTTATATATCTATAAAATGTTATATATTGCAAATTAAATATCCGAAATCGTAGCATAACAATAACATATACTAAATAATAAAAATATATAATATATAACATTATATATACTGGAAAGAATAAATCCTTTGCATCGAAGTACCATTAGCTCAGCGTTAGCGTATAAGTTTGATGTTCTAAGGATCTCAGGTTCGAATCTCGATGTGTTTTCAAAAATTGTAAACCTGCGTATAAATTGTAATTAATAAAATAGAAATAATGTGAAATAGTTAAACACAAATTAAACTCTAAAAATAATATGTAATCGTAAATTAAAAAAAAAAATTTTTTTGTTAAAATCTTTTCTCAGTGTATCTATGTATGTGGATAACTTCAAACGTTAAAATAAACATTTTTTAAACATTAAAGAAATATTTCTTCAAACGGTAAAATAAACGTTTTTCAAACGTTAAAAAAATATTTCTTT
>NW_012070418.1:0-333 GCF_000956235.1 Wasmannia auropunctata | reverse complement strand
TCTCTGACTCTCTCTCTCTCTCTCTGTCATATTGAAGGTGCCTATATTTAGTACATATCCCAATAAGTAGAAGTCCCTTATATTACATGTAAAATAAAAAAAATACGGAGGACGTCGTAATTGAGACTCCGGCCAATAATAATTATATTTTTATATGCATGTATGTATTTATATTTTATATGTATTATTTAATGCATGCAATTAATTGTAATTACATTATTCACTCTCAGCGCTATCTAAGATTAACCAACGTGAAGGTGATAAGTGTATGATCTCTTTTACGTAATAACTTCGTATAGCATACAACTGAGTCGACAAGGCACACAGGGGATA
>NW_012070417.1:0-517 GCF_000956235.1 Wasmannia auropunctata | reverse complement strand
CTAAGTGACTGGAGTTCAGACGTGTGCTCTTCCGATCTATAACAAAATTGCGTTACCTTACTCAATCAAAGTATTATCACAAAGAATTAAAGAGGTAACAGTACAAAATTAAAAAATTTAATTTTAATAAAATAATTTTTTATGTGTTAAAACACTTGGCGCTGCTAGAGGGAAAAAAGAAAACAATGATAAAAAGAATTAAAAAGTAACCAAATAAACAATATAATTAGAATGTTACATAAAAAACAAATGTTGATTTAACGATAATATACAATACAATTAAACTTATATACTAAATAATACTTTTAGTAAAGTTAATAGTACAGCTACTATTTAATACATAATTAAACTTATACATTAAATTTAATACAATAAATCTTAAACCTATTCCGCAAATTGCTTTTGGTTTAACGATAATATACAATTAAACTTATATACTGAATAATAATCTTAGCAAAGTTAATAGTACAGCTATTTAATACATAGTTAAACTTATACATTAAATTTAATACAAAAA
>NW_012070416.1:0-397 GCF_000956235.1 Wasmannia auropunctata | reverse complement strand
GACGTGTGCTCTTCCGATCTAAAATATTACTGGCAGTAATTTACAGTAATTTATTACTGAATATCTTTCAGTAGTTTCAGTAATACTTACAAAAAAAATATTACTGAAACTACTGAAAAACTTCGAGATAACGGCAAAACTTCGAGATAAAGCTAACGGTAGCGCTTCGACAGTGCCAGTGCCGTACTATATACTCATAGGTCATCACTCGACTTTTATATACTTGGCGTCGCGCCGCTACCGCGTCGCTTGATTTCCGGTCATGTATGTTTTTGGGCTCTTCTCTAGACATTTATAAAATCCAATTAAAAAAGCATGCTAAATATAGCAAATCGATGTTTTTTTACAAATTCGTTACTAAAATTTTTATTTTTTTTTTATTGATGACTAAATTAAT
>NW_012070415.1:0-552 GCF_000956235.1 Wasmannia auropunctata | reverse complement strand
TATCTTAATACTATTTTATTTTTGTAACATATAAGGTTATATATTCATGACGAATTTAATCTTATTGTACCCTTATATGTTATAAAAATAAAATAGTATTAAGATATTAGATTAATTATTCCTGTTCTTCCTCAAATTAAATAAAATTAATTTATTGTCTTAATGTGATACAAAGTAAAAATTTTAGTCTATATATAAATATATATACATATATATTCTTCTATATTAAGAATAACCTTTCCATAATTATATCGCACGATACGGGCTCCATACTATTCAACACAAAACCGATCTATTACTGTCTTTCTAATTATTTTATTTTAGATTTAAAAAATTTCCATTAAAAAAAAACTATCCCCCTCTCAAAAATAAATATGATTAGCTCAATATCGATCGTATTTTATAATAAATCAAAGAGTTATTGGATCTGGAGATCTTTTCAATAGGTGTTATTATAATTAAAATTACTATTGATTTTTTTAAGGTAATAATAGCATTTGAAACCGGTTTTGTTCCACCAAATATCAATTATACATCGCCAAGGAATGACAT
>NW_012070414.1:0-475 GCF_000956235.1 Wasmannia auropunctata | reverse complement strand
TAAGTGACTGGAGTTCAGACGTGTGCTCTTCCGATCTACTGAACGGAATTAAAATCGCTTTTACAGGATTGAAATAGACATAAAATGTAAGGGGGCGAGCTATTTTTTTGTAGTAAAAACGAAAAAAATTAAAAAATTACCTTTTTTGGGGTCGTACAGCTATCGTAACCCATCACCTGACGTAAACATTTCATTGGTATAAAAGTTTTGTAGCTCATATGTACAAAATTAAGTAGCTCGCCCCCTTCGGATTACAGGAACGAATAATACAAGACCTTTTGAGCTACGATTGAAAGCGTAGAAAAAGATATCATTACAACTGCAATTTATGGTAATTCACACGCTTAGCTAAGGTAAAGACAGCAAAAATTGCGTCTGGTAAATGCCGGATTTTGCAACAGTGAACAGATGGCACTTCAATAAGTTAGATAAGGACATTGCACGTGTTTAAGTGAGACAAAAGATATTGTATGAA
>NW_012070413.1:0-329 GCF_000956235.1 Wasmannia auropunctata | reverse complement strand
GAGTTCAGACGTGTGCTCTTCCGATCTGTCAAGATTTGGTTAGTCAAGATTTGGTTAGTCAAGATTTGGTTAGTCAAGATTTGGTTAGTCAAGATTTGGTTAGTCAAGATTTGGTTAGTCAAGATTTGGTTAGTCAAGATTTGGTTAGTCAAGATTTGGTTAGTCAAGATTTGGTTAGTCAAGATTTGGTTAGTCAAGATTTGGTTAGTCAAGATTTGGTTAGTCAAGATTTGGTTAGTCAAGATTTGGTTAGTCAAGATTTGGTTAGTCAAGATTTGGTTAGTCAAGATTTGGTTAAGATCGGAAGAGCACACGTCTGAACTCCAGTC
>NW_012070412.1:12980-13419 GCF_000956235.1 Wasmannia auropunctata | reverse complement strand
TATTAGATGATGCAGCCTCGTAGGAAGATTCAGGATTTATACTAATTGGAATTTGAAATTGTTTATTAAGCCATGAATTATTATATTTTTCAAAATGTTGTAATGTTCTGCATGACTTGTTCCATCGTGTACGAGCGTTATAACAAAATGATCGTAAATATTTTTTTATTTTTTTGGATTTTCCAGATTCTGATAAATTAATATTCAATTTTTCCACAACGAAATCGAACAATTGTTTTTTATAAGTTATAGTAGAATTTAAATTTCTTAAGAAAAAGAATAAATCTTTATTTGTTAATGCTGCCATATTAACTATTTTAAAGAGAAACCTGGCTATACACTCTCTGGCCGATTTTTCAGAGATTCTATTTCGTGTTGTTTTTTTTCCTTGTCGCTTCGAGCGCCTACAAGTTGCTTGAGCTTCAAAACGGAGCTCGGA
>NW_012070412.1:0-336 GCF_000956235.1 Wasmannia auropunctata | reverse complement strand
ACGTGTGCTCTTCCGATCTAATCATTTTCTCAAATGAAAATTTAATGAAAAATACGTATTGAATAAATATTAAATAAACATTGTACAAATGTTTACTCAAATCATTATTTCAAATGTAAAATTAACGTTAAATAAATATTTAAAAAATATTAAATAAACATTATACAAATGTTTAACTCAAATCATTTTCTCAAATGTAAGATTAATGACAAATAAATGTTTGAAAATATTAAATAACGTTTAAAAAATGTATACTAAAAATCATTATTTCAAAAGTAAAATTCACGTTAAATAAATATTTAAAAAATATTAAATAAACGTTTAAAAAATGTATAA
>NW_012070411.1:0-443 GCF_000956235.1 Wasmannia auropunctata | reverse complement strand
GTGACTGGAGTTCAGACGTGTGCTCTTCCGATCTTTCATTTTCAAGATAACGAGATTCTCTTTGTAATTAGCGCAATTTAAAACTTTAATACCTCCTTTGAAAATAAATGTAACTTGAGGGATTATAACTTGGGATCACTTATTAAGAACAATCCATATCAAATTCAATATTAAATTTTGTATACAAATGATATACATACATATGTGACTTAAGTAGGATAACGTAACGTAATTTTTATGGGATTATAACTTGGCGCCATTTATTGATATCAAATCTTTCATATAAGTAATATACTTATAATTTCAGTAAGGTAATGCAATTTTTATGGAATTCTAACTTGGCATCACATATTGATATCAAATCTTTCATACAAGTAATATACATTTATGACTTAAAGAAGGAAAAACAATAGATCGGAAGAGCACACGTCTGAACTCCAGTC
>NW_012070410.1:0-370 GCF_000956235.1 Wasmannia auropunctata | reverse complement strand
GTTCAGACGTGTGCTCTTCCGATCTAAGAAACCCCGCGAGGGAATCAAGGACACCAAGAGAGTCGGAATTCTCACGAGAATCAAAGTGTTGAAACATCGTGAGTGATCCGGTAACCGCGCGGAGGTAATCCGGAGAGCTCGACCCTGACCCCGGGCCCAAAGAAACCCCGCGGGAAGGGAAGTCAAGGACACCAAGAGAGTCGGAATTCCCGCGAGTCACAGTGTTCAGACACCGTGAATAATCGGAGAAGAGCCAGACCCTGACCCCAGGCCCAAAGAAACCCCGCGAGGGAATCAAGGACACCAAGAGAGTCGGAATTCTCACGAGAATCAAAGTGTTGAAACATCGTGAGTGATCGGGTAACCGCGC
>NW_012070409.1:0-432 GCF_000956235.1 Wasmannia auropunctata | reverse complement strand
TGCCTAAGTGACTGGAGTTCAGACGTGTGCTCTTCCGATCTTCCTCGAGTTTTCAAAAAGAGAAATTTTTAAAATTATTTATTTCCTTTAATAAAATCATATCCATGTCCTCGAATATTCCAAAAGAGAAATTGCATTTTTAGAAATATTTATAATCTTTAAAAAAATTATATACATAACCTGCAGTCTCCAAAATAAGAGATTGCATTTTTAGAAATATTTTTTTGCTTTAAAAACATAATATACATGTTGTCGAATTTTTCAAATGAGAGATTGCCTTTTTACGAATATCTCTTTGTTTTAGACACATTATACATATATATATATATATATATATTCTTCGAGTCTTCGAAATTAGAGATTGCATTTTCAGAAATATTTCTTTGCTTTAAAAACATTATATACGTGTCCTCGAGTTTTCGAAGTGAGGGA
>NW_012070407.1:0-366 GCF_000956235.1 Wasmannia auropunctata | reverse complement strand
CCTAAGTGACTGGAGTTCAGACGTGTGCTCTTCCGATCTAAAATGCAATTTTGCACTTCGAAGACTTGAGGACATACATAGAATTTTATGAAAAGCAATAAAAAATTTCTAAAAATGCAATCTCTCACTTCGAAGACTCGAGGTCATGTATATAATGTTTTTAAAGCAAAGGAATATTTCTAAAAATGCAGTCTCTTCGAAAACTTGAGGACATGTATATAATTTTTTTATAGCATATAATTATTTCTAAAGATACAATCTCTTATTTTGAATACTCGAGGGCATGCATATAATTTCTTGAAAAGCAATAAGAAATTTCTAAAGATGCAATCTCTCACTTTGAATATTCGAGGACATGTATACATA
>NW_012070406.1:0-433 GCF_000956235.1 Wasmannia auropunctata | reverse complement strand
CTAAGTGACTGGAGTTCAGACGTGTGCTCTTCCGATCTTAAATATATGTTAATAGTATTAATATTAGTTGAGATATTGGTAATGAATGTTTCATTAATTTTTTTTTTGGTTTTTAGGTTTATAAAGATAGAGTTTTATTTAATTTATTATTTGGTTTTTAGAGTTTGTGAGAGGGTTTTAGGGTTAGGGTTGTTAGTGATAATTGTTCGATTTTATGGAAATGAGTTATATTATATGTTTAATATTAGAAAATTTTAATAAAATTTATGATAAAATTTGTTTTGATAGTAGTATTTATAAATTTTATGTTAGTAAAAAATTTTATAATTATATTTTATTATAATTTATGTTATTTAATTAGATTTTTTTTGTTTATTTATACGTAATAACTTCGTATAGCATACAACTGAGTCGACAAGGCACACAGGGGATA
>NW_012070405.1:0-340 GCF_000956235.1 Wasmannia auropunctata | reverse complement strand
AAGTGACTGGAGTTCAGACGTGTGCTCTTCCGATCTTATGAAAGATTTGATATCAATAAATGGCGCCAAGTTATAATCCCATAAAAATTACGTTACGTTATCCTACTTAAGTCACATATGTATGTATATCATTTGTATACAAAATTTAATATTGAATTTGATATGGATTGTTCTTAATAAGTGATCCCAAGTTATAATCCCTCAAGTTACATTTATTTTCAAAGGAGGTATTAAAGTTTTAAATTGCGCTAATTACAAAGAGAATCTCGTTATCTTGAAAATGAATTGTTATACTATTTTTTAAAAATAACATTCAAGTGGGATAGTATCTCTAATAAAA
>NW_012070404.1:0-378 GCF_000956235.1 Wasmannia auropunctata | reverse complement strand
CAGACGTGTGCTCTTCCGATCTAAAATAGAATTAAAGTAAATATTTTAGCAAATATTAAATTCATTTTTTATTAATTTAATTAGTACAATGGCCTTTCGCGACGCGCTCGTGTTTCGCGCATTGTTTGAAAGAGCGTAAAATTACTTATACGCTTATCCGCTGGCTGTTTTCAGTCGGCAAGAGAATGAAAATCTCTCTGTCCTATCTCTGGAAAATTTGCGAATGGATAGTTTTCTTTTAAATATGGTCGTGTATATTGCATGCTTGCATTTATTTTTATAAATACATGTGACGCATGAGAATAATCTTGTGTGGTGTCTAACACATATTTCTTTCAGTGACTAAAATAGATCGGAAGAGCACACGTCTGAACTCCA
>NW_012070403.1:0-308 GCF_000956235.1 Wasmannia auropunctata | reverse complement strand
TGTAAGTATTAAAATTTAACTACTAACTGATTGGTTCTTATCAATGTTATTTACATTATTTTTCATTTTATCATGAATTACAGTTTCAACTCAATATTTTCCTTTTCCAAATATTTCTTTTCCAATATTTTTAGTTTAGATTTACTAATTTAATTGTATTTCCAGATTATTCAGGGAAAAAAAGTTCCACACAATTATATTCCACATATATAATTATACAGGGTGTCCCGTAACGCTTAATTAATATTTCAAGGCGTGAAAGAGAATGAAATTTTGAACTAAAAGTTCCTCTTTCAATTTTGGTTCAG
>NW_012070402.1:0-321 GCF_000956235.1 Wasmannia auropunctata | reverse complement strand
AGACGTGTGCTCTTCCGATCTCTCCTATCATCCTCACTCGTTTTAACAGTGTAACCGTCGTTCAGTTTAGTGGAAATTAGACTCTTTATTCTATATTTAATTTTATCGAAAATTAAACTCAATGGGTATCCATTATCAATTTACATGTTCACCACTAACGTCAGATTTTTTTTATGAAATCTAGAGTGAGACAACATAATAGCTCTATCCACTAGCCCATATATCGTACCGATCTTGTGGCACATCGGGTGGCTTGACAAAAAAGAAAAGTATCTGCCAGAAAATGTTTCTTTATGCTACCAATCTAAAACCAACTTATTG
>NW_012070400.1:0-484 GCF_000956235.1 Wasmannia auropunctata | reverse complement strand
ACTGGAGTTCAGACGTGTGCTCTTCCGATCTCTCCGCGCGGTTACCGGATCACTCACGATGTTTCAACACTTTGATTCTCGTGAGAATTCCGACTCTCTTGGTGTCCTTGATTCCCTCGCGGGGTTTCTTTGGGCCTGGGGTAAGGGTCGAGCTCCACGGATTACTTCCACGCGGTTACCGGATCACTCACGATGTTTCAACACTGTGATTCTCGCGACAATTCCGACTTTCTTGGTGTTTTTGATATCCTCGCGGGGTTTCTTTGGGCCCGAAGTATATATCTTTATTATTTTTATTTTTTATGCATATTATTTTTTGAAAAGCAATAAAAATTTCTATAAATATAATCTCTCACTTCGAACACTCGAGGACATGTATATAATGTTTTTAAAGCAAAGGAATAGTTCTGTAAAATGTAATCTGTTACTTCGAAGACTCGAGGACATCAGATCGGAAGAGCACACGTCTGAACTCCAGTCACTT
>NW_012070399.1:0-565 GCF_000956235.1 Wasmannia auropunctata | reverse complement strand
AGTGACTGGAGTTCAGACGTGTGCTCTTCCGATCTTGTATATAATGTTTTTAAAGCAAAGGAATAGTTCTGTAAAATGTAATCTGTTACTTCGAAGACTCGAGGACATCTATATAATTATTTTAAAGCAAATAAATATTTCTAAAAATGCAATCTCTCACTTCGTAGACTCGAGGACCGGCACATAGTTTTATTAAAGCAAATAAATATTTCTAAAAACAATCACTCACTCCGAAAATTCGAGCTTATGTGTATAATTTTTTTAAAGCATATAAATATCTGTAAAAATGCAATTTTTCACTTCGAAGACTTAAGGACATACATTGAATTTCTTGAAAAGCAATAAGAACTATTTAATAATGTAATCCCTCACTTCGAAAACTCGAGGACACGTATATAATGTTTTTTAAAGCAAAGAAATATTTCTGAAAATGCAATCTCTAATTTCGAAGACTCGAAGAAATATATATATATATATATATATATATGTATAATGTGTTTAAAACAAAGAGATATTCGTAAAAAGGCAATCTCTCATTTGAAAAATTCGACAACATGTATATTAA
>NW_012070398.1:0-342 GCF_000956235.1 Wasmannia auropunctata | reverse complement strand
AGTGACTGGAGTTCAGACGTGTGCTCTTCCGATCTTGATGTTTCATGGAATTACACGGATAGAAAGGGAGACCCGACGAATCTCAAAATTTTTTACGAACTTTGACAAGTTCCACGGCGCGAATAAAAATTCGCATGCAAATGCAGTTTACAGCTTTCGAAAGAGTGAATCTTTACCTTTAATTTGTCTTTTTTTTTGAGCGTTGTACGATTTTTTTTCACCGAGTTATTCAACATTAAAGCAAAAATGGTCCTTTTTGCTTCAACGTAGAATAACTCGGTGAAAAAAAATCGTACAACGCTCAACAAAAAGCAAATTGAAGGTAAAGATTCACTCTTTCGA
>NW_012070395.1:0-637 GCF_000956235.1 Wasmannia auropunctata | reverse complement strand
TTTATCATGAAACAAGAAATGTTACAACTTTGTCGAAACACATCTTTATCTTTGAAAGAAATATTCGATAGTGTCTGCAGAAAGTAAGTATTATTTAAACTTAAGTATATGTAAATATTTTTACTGATTGTAAACTGATATATCTATTGTGGTAAGCTTACAATGTTTCAAAATTTTTGTTAAGTATAACAATATCCCAAAATATTATATATTATATTTATATTTTATATAAATATAAAAATTATGCTTTTTGAAGAAACTTCATAAAATTAAACACTTATTAAAAATGTATAAAACGTTTATATTTATTTAATATATATTTATACAGTATATCTTAAGATGTTCTCTTATTTGATCTCATTAACTGATACCTGTGAGATGTGATCTTATTAGCGTTACGTATCAATTAACTTGTCAATTGTTATTAGCTTAAAAATACTGGCATTGCGAGATTTATTTTATTCTTTTGATCTAATAATATATGATACAAAAAATTGAATAATTAAGCTTCAAATATACACTTCTCAACAAAATTAAAGCATCACTTACTCTACCCTCCAAAAATAGGCAAAATTCAAGAGCGTGTAACTTCGTCAAAAATGATCGTATCGAGATGTTCAAAAAAATTTTATAGCTT
>NW_012070394.1:0-378 GCF_000956235.1 Wasmannia auropunctata | reverse complement strand
CCTTGCCAGCCCGCTCAGAGATGTGTATAAGAGACAGATACTTACATTACGCAACGACAAATAAAAAACGGTGACAGTCGTTAATTCCTTGCCAAAATGATTGTTATCTGGGGGCAATCCGGAAGATTCGGGATTCATTCCTTCTTGCAGCAGGTCTCTTGACCTCAACAAGGCTTTAATTGAGAAAATAATTATAGTATATTTAATAATAATAATAATAATATCAATAATGATGAAATTAAGATAGCAGTGTGCAATAAAATTCACACATATATAATTGGATGTCATAAATATCGGTAATCAATTTATGGCTTTAAATTATCAATATTAATACGAAATCATGGTTATTCTTTGATCGCTAGTTTATCAAATTTACTA
>NW_012070393.1:0-572 GCF_000956235.1 Wasmannia auropunctata | reverse complement strand
TTTTATACATTTATAAACATCGTAATATGTCCCTTTTTTTACATTACGTTATAAACATTGTAATATGTTTCCATTTTTACATTATAATAACAATAATAACAACAAATAAAACATTGCATGTATAATCTTATTCCATCTGTTTTCTCTGTTTTAACCTCCATGATAATATGAACAGTGAGGTAAACGGACCAGTGGCGAACGTGTATCTATAGCTGAACAAGTACACAAAAATTTATTTTTAAATGATTTTTTTCATAATATTGTAATTTAATTGCAATCGTTAAATATTTTTACAATTAAATTTTGATATTATAATAAAAAAGTAATTGAGGTTAATAAATTTTGTGTACGTGTTCAGATATAAATGCATGTTCAGCCATTGGTACGTTTACCTTACTTTTTAATATAATTTTAATTATGTAAACGATTTTTATTAATAATTCATTTATAAATTGACAAGATTTGTTCTTAAAATACCTAATTTTCGTTAAAATTATTTTTAGAAAAATTGATTAAAAAGATTTAAATTACTATTAAACCAGCAGAAAATATCCCAACTTCTGGCTATGTGG
>NW_012070392.1:0-555 GCF_000956235.1 Wasmannia auropunctata | reverse complement strand
GATTTTTTTTAGGTTGGTATTTTTCCCTTATAGAACTCGTCGAGAGGAACAAAAAAGGTCCTCTTCAACATGGCTCTATCTGCAACCGTTTAGTCGTGGGAGTTTTTGAAAGTTTCTGAAAAGTCCAAAACGACCTCTACAGGCGAAAGGACGAGAGATAGAGGCATGGCGAAGAGGACCTTTCTTGTTCCTCTCGTCGAGCTGCATAAGAAGGGGTAGGTCCGGGAATTTTAGTATTTTTTTTATTTTTTATTTCTATAGTCAAGATTTGGTTGGGGTTAGTAGAGATTTGAAATTGAATTGGGAGTTTTCATCGACAGAGGACGACCCCCTCTATCACCTCCCACAAGTCAAAGTGCCGTAGCTATCTCAGTTCGCCCTGGGGACTTTTTTGAAAATTTTGAAAATTGAAAAATTTCGTATTTTGATAAATCCAAAGGTGGCTTCTCATAGATCTCGACGAGCCCTACAAAAAAGGTCCTATGCGCCAACCTTGTATCTGTTGCCGTTTAAAAGTTACAGGACTTTTTATGTTCCAAAAAAAGGTTTTTTTTG
>NW_012070390.1:0-302 GCF_000956235.1 Wasmannia auropunctata | reverse complement strand
TTAAAATGCTTTTTTGAACATCTCGATACGATCATTTTTGACGAAGTTACATTCATTTGAAGCTTGTCTAGTTTAAAATTATAGAATACATGTGCCAAAAATAAAGATCACCTTACTCTACCATCCAAAAATAAGCAAAATTCAGGAGAGTGTAACTTCGTCAAAAATGATCGTACCGAGATGATCAAAAAAGCATTTTACAGCTTGAAATCTCTACTTTCCAAATCGATACTTAAGAAAACGATCCTACTGGTCTTTCATGGAATTACACGGATAAAAAACTGTCTCTTATACACATCTCT
>NW_012070389.1:0-514 GCF_000956235.1 Wasmannia auropunctata | reverse complement strand
TGCGATAGTAATCCTGCTCAGTACGAGAGGAACCGCAGGTTCGGACATTTGGTTCACGCACTCGGTCGAGCGGCCGGTGGTGCGAAGCTACCATCCGTGGGATTATGCCTGAACGCCTCTAAGGCCGTATCCTCTCTAGTCAAAGGCGGCAATGATATCTCTAGGAGTCTCGTGAGTCGAAAGGCTCAAAACAATGTGACACTTACCTACTAGGCGGCCGGTCCACGGGCCGGTCGTCGCACGAGCCCGGTTTGCCGTACGGCGCCATCGCCCGTCGTCGGGATCTCACCGCTACGACGGCACGGCGTCAAACGGTCGAACATGAGTTTCGCGAGTTCGATGTCGAGACTCGGAATCGTCTGTAGACGACTTAGGTACCTGGCGGGGTGTTGTACTCGGTAGAGCAGTTACCACGCTGCGATCTGTTGAGACTCAGCCCTCGGCTTGGGGATTCGTCTTGTCGGTTAGACGAGACCCCACGCGCGCGCGCCAGCCCCGTCGGCGAAAGCAACAA
>NW_012070388.1:0-804 GCF_000956235.1 Wasmannia auropunctata | reverse complement strand
GTTATCATCTTATGTCCCCCTTGAAACCAAACAACTTTTGTCTGAAAAATTTTTCTCTCCCGGGCTTGATTTTCGAGATATTCGACTGGATGGATTAAAATGGTCCACCCTGTATATATTTTTTTTACCTTCTTATTTAAAAAATTTTTCTCTGTGTGATTTTCCTTCCCTTTTTTTTTATGATTTCCTTAAAGTCTCTCTTTTTCTCGCCTACTGTCTAAACTTTCTCTTTTTCTTTCTCTTTCTCTCCGAGCTTTTTAGCTGTAAGATAAGATTAAAAATAATTTTAATTACTTAATATATATTAAATTATGGTACATTTTGTAATTGTTTTATAACTTACACCACTAATTAATTGTTGAAGGATGATTTATTATAATATAATATATTATCACAACGCAACGACAACTATATAGTGTGAATTAATGTGCGAATAATTTAGGAAATATGATCGATTTGCATAAAATTCAAGTATTATAAGTTTTAATCAGATAACATCGGATTATTAATGTATCGATTTTATAATGAAAAGTCAGCCATGGATGACGACATAGACGTAAAATAAGTAAAATAAGTAAAAAATAACAAACAATATAATATATATATATATATATATATATATATGTATATGGGCCATTCCACGTGAAGCGGATCAGTCATCTCTCAGAAATTTTTCTAATCTTGCACAAAGGTAGTACTTTGGGAGATAGAATTTTGTGCCAAAGGATTTTTTTCTTATTGCAAAATTAATAGAGATATAAACAATTAAAAATTAGACTGCTTTATTTTTCAAAAATTCATAGC
>NW_012070387.1:0-580 GCF_000956235.1 Wasmannia auropunctata | reverse complement strand
GGCTCTCTGTGCTGCGCTCGCTGGCTCTCGAGAAAAACGCACACACGAAGCTCCCTGGTTGATCCTGCCAGTAGTCATATGCTTGTCTCAAAGATTAAGCCATGCATGTCTCAGTGCATGCCGAATTAAGGTGAAACCGCGAATGGCTCATTAAATCAGTTATGGTTCATTAGATTGTACCCACATTTACTTGGATAACTGTGGTAATTCTAGAGCTAATACATGCAAAACAGAGTCCCGACCAGTGATGGAAGGGACGCTTTTATTAGATCAAACCCAATCGGTGGCGGGCGGTCTCCGTCCGTCCACCGTTTATTTTGGTGACTCTGAATAACTTTGTGCTGATCGCACGGTCCTAGCACCGGCGACGCATCTTTCAAATGTCTGCCTTATCAACTGTCGATGGTAGGTTCTGCGCCTACCATGGTTGTAACGGGTAACGGGGAATCAGGGTTCGATTCCGGAGAGGGAGCCTGAGAAACGGCTACCACATCCAAGGAAGGCAGCAGGCGCGCAAATTACCCACTCCCGGCACGGGGAGGTAGTGACGAAAAATAACGATACGGGACTCATCCGAGGA
>NW_012070386.1:0-337 GCF_000956235.1 Wasmannia auropunctata | reverse complement strand
GGGGGGGGGGGGACTCAATCAGAATTGTAGGGAGTGGATCCATGATCAGGGCCTTTGGTGCAGAATATCAGGTATACAATCTGACTCTTCTCAGATGCCTCTGAGCCTTTTTAGCAGTCGATACCGTCAGTAAAGTGAGTTTGCAATTTTTGTGTCTTGTCACGGGCGAAAATTCAGCACAGACTATGCTGTATTTGGAGTAACGTTACGATCAAATTCTGAAGACAATGCAGCATTTCCATGAGCTGTTCTCAACATCTCCAACATTTCGTAATCAAATTTTTCCAGTTTCACGCAAAATTTGGTCGCTACTCGAGCTGTCTCTTATACACATCTC
>NW_012070385.1:0-359 GCF_000956235.1 Wasmannia auropunctata | reverse complement strand
ATGACTGGAGTTCAGACGTGTGCTCTTCCGATCTAATTGAAAATTTTTGTTAATTGTTATAATTTTGTTAACGTTGTAATTAATAATAAGAGTGTTAAATATCTCGCGCCTATTTAAACTATCACGTTTCAGAGCTTGCGGTCGTTCTTGTTAATTAAATATAGGGTTTCTCTGGGCCCTGGGTGAGGGTCTGGCTCTTCTCCGATATTATTCACGATGTCTGAACGCTGTGACTCGCGCGAGTTCCGACTTTCTTGGTGTCCTTGATCCCCTCGCGGGGTATCTTTGGGCCCGGGGTCAGGGTCGGGCTCTCCTCCGGTCATCCGATCACTCGCGATGTTAGATCGGAAGAGCACACG
>NW_012070384.1:0-318 GCF_000956235.1 Wasmannia auropunctata | reverse complement strand
TTTTTTTTAATTGTACTTTAAATAGAAAGATAGAAAGTAAAGTTCCAAAAAGTAAGGTTTTTTCAGGTAAGGTCCAGAAAGTAAGGTTTTTCCATTTTTTATTTTATATACTAAAAATGACACTAACAATTAGAAAAAAAAATATATTTTTGAGTTAAATTTGAGTTATAAAATATTGAATTATAAAAGATAAAAATAAATAAAATATGTTATATGTTATCCATTATGTTATATTTATGTTATCCATTATGTTATATTTATCCATTACGTCTAAAAATATATATATCTTATTTTTATTAATTTTGACTAATCCTTCCT
>NW_012070383.1:0-361 GCF_000956235.1 Wasmannia auropunctata | reverse complement strand
AGACGTGTGCTCTTCCGATCTGTCGCAGATGCGTGTAATTAGACATTGTCGTGATATGTATTGGAACAGTGTCACAGAGTTAATCCTTCACACATGCGAACACACAATTTATGGTATTAGTAATCACCGCTACGTAGAAAAGGAGTCACGGAAATTGAATCACATTTCGATGTGTGGTGGAATTCGTTCCTTTTCCGCCAATCAGACAAGGATCCCGATGAATTTAACGCCAGGGGTATACGAGTTTCGTTCAATCGCCACGATGGACAAAGCTGGGCATTTATAGAAGAGGCGGTGTGTATTGATATACAACTGCCGGTCCGTGGGATTGTCTGTCGCACTTTGAAATCAGTATTCGAAA
>NW_012070382.1:0-311 GCF_000956235.1 Wasmannia auropunctata | reverse complement strand
TGTGTATAAGAGACAGGTTTCAAGTTTACTGGTACATTATTTCTATATTTATAAATAAATAAATATAACACACTGAGAAAAAAAATCTGTTGAAAAACGCAAAATTTGTCTTATTTTACTAAAATATTTAATCTGATACATTCGATTAAACGTTACTACGATGACACAAAATAATTTGTTACTGTTATAAACAAAATACTATTTTTAACTAAACTATTTTGTTTCAACTAAAATTTATCGTGTTCAATTCAACCGTTATATTAAAAATTTACACTATTTATTATCCTCATCAGCATCGTTTAGAGATCGGA
>NW_012070381.1:0-309 GCF_000956235.1 Wasmannia auropunctata | reverse complement strand
GCCAGCCCGCTCAGAGATGTGTATAAGAGACAGGGGTATATTATACTGAATACTTCACAACAAGAATCAATAAAAGAAATTCAAAATTTTAAAAATGGGAAAAGACCTGTTTGCTTTATATTTTCAGCCTTAGGGTCGCAATGGCCAGGAATGGGTATATATTTTTATATTATATACTTTATTTGTAGTAGTTTTAAATAAAAAATTAATATTAATTTAAATTAACAGGTCGATATTTATTAAAATTTCAAGTCTTTGCAAATGCAATAAAAATGTGCGATGATGTTTTAAAATCGTATAATATAAGCG
>NW_012070380.1:0-369 GCF_000956235.1 Wasmannia auropunctata | reverse complement strand
AAGGAAGTGTCTACGTGTTCGCCGTCGTAGAGATTGGTGTCTAGGTATCTTTTACGTGTCCGCCGTCGAGGAAGTCGGTGTCCAGGTGTCCGTCGTCGAGAAAGGAAGTGTCTACGTGTTCGCCGTCGTAGAGATTGGTGTCTAGGTATCTTTTACGTGTCCGCCGTCGAGGAAGTCGGTGTCCAGGTGTCCGTTGTCCATGAAGGAAATGTCTAGGTATTTTTAATTCGGTTTATATGTTTTGTAGGTGTATACTATTTGTAATTTTTATGTATTTTTTGACCTGTTTTTATATTTATGTGAAATAAATTCCAATAATTTTTAATTTGTAATATTTTATTAATTTTTCGACTAGTTCTATTTTTTTGT
>NW_012070379.1:0-377 GCF_000956235.1 Wasmannia auropunctata | reverse complement strand
TCGTCGCCACGAGCAATACATCGCAAGGATTCACGTTGATACAAGAACGGATAAACCTGCGAGCAGCACGAGTTCATCATAATCGCAAGGACGGCAGCACAAGGTGACATAATCTCCAGTGCAACGACACGCAGAACACATAGAGCAACAACGGAAAACGGCACACTCGCAAATTGTTAGCATAAATACGAGTTTAAGGTACGCATCAGGAGACGCTACCGCGTCTCCCGCCAAGTATATTTTTTCGCTACATAACGGTCAGGAAATATTTTTGTTTTTACAGAGACGCTACAGTGTATCCTTTACCGGACGGATAACGTTTCTATAGCAATAAATTATTACTGTCTCTTATACACATCTCTGAGCGGGCTGGCAAG
>NW_012070378.1:0-381 GCF_000956235.1 Wasmannia auropunctata | reverse complement strand
CCTAAGTGACTGGAGTTCAGACGTGTGCTCTTCCGATCTTTGTTTTTCCTTCTTTAAGTCATAAATGTATATTACTTGTATGAAAGATTTGATATCAATATGTGATGCCAAGTTAGAATTCCATAAAAATTGCATTACCTTACTGAAATTATAAGTATATTACTTATATGAAAGATTTGATATCAATAAATGGCGCCAAGTTATAATCCCATAAAAATTACGTTACGTTATCCTACTTAAGTCACATATGTATGTATATCATTTGTGTACAAAATTTAATATTGAATTTGATATGGATTGTTCTTAATAAGTGATCCCAAGTTATAATCCCTCAAGTTACATTTATTTTAGATCGGAAGAGCACACGTCTGAACTCCAGTC
>NW_012070377.1:0-477 GCF_000956235.1 Wasmannia auropunctata | reverse complement strand
TATTTGTGTGCGATTTTTAGTTTATGCCATGAAACCTTTTAAATTTAGTATACATTTTTGGAAATTTGACGCATTTTCATTTGGACCTATGTAATTCCATAAAAAAAACAATAGGATCGTTTTCTAAAGTGTCGATCTAAAAAGTAAAGATTTCAAGTTATAAAATGCTTTTTTGAACATCTTGATATGATCATTTTTGACGAAGTTACACTCATTTGAAGCTTGTCTATTTTAAAATTACAGAATACATATGTCAAAAATAAAAGATCACTTTACTTTACCATCCAAAAATAGGCAAAATTCAAAAGTGTTACTTCGTCAAAAATGATCGTATCGAGATGATCAAAAAAGCATTTTACAACTTAAAATCTCTACTTTCCAAATTAAAGCAAAAAGAACCATTTTTGCTTTAATGTTGAATAACTCGGTGAAAAAAAATCGTACAACGCTCAAAGATCGGAAGAGCACACGTCTGAA
>NW_012070376.1:0-871 GCF_000956235.1 Wasmannia auropunctata | reverse complement strand
TGGTAGAAATTTCTACCAATGTAGATTAACTTTCATCGCGGTTTTATTTATTTTTTATCTTTTTCTAATTCTTTGGTAGAAATGGACATTTGTGAATGTAGCACGGACACGCACCACATTTTATCGACAATGTCGATAAGATAAAATGTCTGATGTAGCCCTGCAGACTCGAACCACATTTCAGTGTCTCTGCCTATGATTTTATCGGCAGTGTGAGAAAATGATGTAGCTACGTAGTTCTTTTGCAAAAATGGAATGTAATGGCGGTAATGTACGTACATACATACAGGCGAGTTCGCCGATCCTACGAAAAACGCCGGGATGGCCGCTCTCTCATGCTTCTCTGTTCTCTCTGCTCTGGCCCAACATATAAACGTGTCTGTCATCTATGAAATTCCGGTGTGAGCCGGACTGAGGTGGACGTCTGTGGCTCAAGTACTCTTCTTTTCTTAGTGTTGCATCATCTTTTTTTCGCACCAAATATTGCATCATTTATTGTCGCACAAACCTTAAGTACAGGCTGTATCGCTTCTGGTGGAAAGCGGAAGCTTTTAGTGAGAAGAAGAAGAGTCTGTCATCTATTGCTATCGTGTAATTCATGCCTCTCAGTGTGCAAAGTGGCGCAAACCAGGGGTTATAAACTCCTATTGTTCTCCGTTTACCCACAGTATAACCAGTAGGTCCACTTCGTGTCGGCACCTTTGATCTCCTTTTCCGGATCACGTGAGCATCCGTCATGTTAAATCCAGGACCGAATTAAGAAAAGTGCCTCACAAGTGATAAAACAGATAAGTAATATGGATTCGATACAGTAAATCAATAAATTCAATGTGTAATAATCAATAAATTCAATCGAATAAAACGTAGATCG
>NW_012070375.1:0-512 GCF_000956235.1 Wasmannia auropunctata | reverse complement strand
ATTGTCAATTTAAAATCATTATTTAAATTAATATTCTTTAATTCCTCAAATAACACCATTATTATGATCATTATCACTTCTATTTTTAATCTTTATATTATTATTAATTATTTCTTTTTTATATTTTTTCTCTACTCTAAATTTAAGGTTTAGCCATTCATTTATATCTACTTTAACCAAACAACATTGAATCTGAAAATGATAATAAATATTTTTTCTATTTTTGACCCCTCATCATCATCAAATCCTTCCTTAAATTGAATTAGAATATTCCTAATATTCACACTTCTCCCCTTTCAAATATGAATCATTCCCACCCGATTCACACTTCTTTGAAATTATTGTATTAATTACATTTTTAAAGAATTTAAAGTTCTAATTAATTATTCTTTCTCAAACTTAATTACTTTTGCGAGCCTTATCACATTTATTTTTTTTAATAATTTTTTAGGCCTATTCCCTTATATCTTCACCGCCTCGAGCCATATAAGAATTTGTCTTTCCCTATCCCT
>NW_012070373.1:0-434 GCF_000956235.1 Wasmannia auropunctata | reverse complement strand
CAGCCCGCTCAGAGATGTGTATAAGAGACAGACTGACACCAATGTGATGAAAATGGAATATTTAATAAATCATTAAGGTTATAACTTTTCTGTTTCAAATTTTTAATAGATTTTAATTACTCGATTCGCTACTCTGCTAAAAGATTATTTTTAGTAAAATTCTTAAAGTAGTAGAATGTATAATGTGCTTTACTCATCTCTACATCTTTATGTATCTTATAGAATTAATATCGTACGACAATCATGAAAATTTGCAACATCATTTTCATATTTCTTACAAAATATATCTCAATATTTGAATTGCAAATTAATATCCATATTATTTATCAAATATCTTACCTCCATATGTCTTTTAATATTATATGATTCTTTTATATTCGTTTCGTATCCTCCAGAAAACTCTTCCCATTGAGAAATATAGATATCCATTTATG
>NW_012070372.1:0-686 GCF_000956235.1 Wasmannia auropunctata | reverse complement strand
CTTAAAATATCATCACTTAAATGTATAAATATCTGTATTTAAATTCTAATATATATATATTATAATTTAAAATCAGATATTTTTGTTAATTGTTATAATTTTACTTTTAGAACGTGCGTATTATCACATGTACAAAATAGAATTAAAGTAAATATTTTAGCAAATATTAAATTCATTTTTTATTAATTTAATTAGTACAATGGCCTTTCGCGACGCGCTCGTGTTTCGCGCATTGTTTGAAAGAGCGTAAAATTACTTATACGCTTATCCGCTGGCTGTTTTCAGTCGGCAAGAGAATGAAAATCTCTCTGTCCTATCTCTGGAAAATTTGCGAATAGCATGGATAGTTTTCTTTTAAATATGGTCGTGTATATTGCATGCTTGCATTTATTTTTATAAATACATGTGACGCATGAGAATAATCTTGTGTGGTGTCTAACACATATTTCTTTCAGTGACTAAAATATAAATTTAAAGTACCCGTGTTAGTAGGAGGTGGCACTGCGAAAGCACGGAAGAGCTTACGAAGGACGCTTAAATGCGTGAAGGGGCTACAGGGAATTCGTTCAATCTTATTAAAGATTGAAGGAAAATCTACAATAATAAAATAACAAAACTAAACAGACCAACGGAATAACAATAAGATATTTAGACAAATACAATGAGAAGATCGGAAGAGCACACGT
>NW_012070371.1:0-420 GCF_000956235.1 Wasmannia auropunctata | reverse complement strand
TTAGCGTTACAGCCAAAAGACCGGCATGTCCGCTCTCGGATTCTCTCTGGTATAACCACTAACCAGTAGGTCCACTTCGTGTCGGCACCTTTGATCTCCTTTTCTGAATCACGTGTGCATCCACTATGGGTGCGTTCCGATATTCACTGCAAGTACTGGCGCCTATGACGTCATTTAGTAGAGCTTTAAGAACGTTCGGTTATTACTGAGACTGATTTTTCCGTACATAGCGATAGAATAACGGAACGATATCCACAGTACTGTTGTTTATATCTACCGGCAATTTTAAAATATGTCCTGTGTATTAGCAAAAATTGAAATTATTGATAATATAAAAATAGTCTTGATATCTAAGCTTGCTAGATGTTTATATAGAATTATTGGAATCAAACAGCGATTGTCAGACGATAAACGAAATAT
>NW_012070370.1:0-374 GCF_000956235.1 Wasmannia auropunctata | reverse complement strand
CAGCCCTTAACGGCTGAGTTCCGTAAAGCACATGATACGCATAATGTATTATTATATCTTTGTTGTTTATCGAAAATAACATAAAAGTATAGAATTTGTTCCGTTTTATTAATTTATAAGCGTTAAACAGCGTATAACATATACCAAACAATTAGTGGACCATCAATATTTTTACTCAGATTGTTAAATAATGAATTTTAAACAATTGTAATAATTCAATTTTAATAGTCCGATTTTTAAGTCCTAACTAACAAATACCTCATATACAGATTCTAGATATTGTCATTAATTTGTTAGATATTGCATTATAAACAAATGGATAGCGAGAGAAACTTATAACTTGTTCCCTTGATCGATTTATTAATGTTAAATAA
>NW_012070369.1:0-328 GCF_000956235.1 Wasmannia auropunctata | reverse complement strand
GTTTTTTCAAATTACATACGGGATTCGATTGTCCACAATTAATCAGTATTTGTCCAATAATAATAATTTTTGTCCACTCTTGGAAAAATATAAAAATAAAAATTTTAACGTAAGCACCCCTAAGTGCGTTTTTTAAAATTACATACGGATTCGATTGTCCACAATTTGTCCGCATTTGTCCAATAATAATAATTTTTTGTCCACCTTGCTACAAAAAATTATAAATAAATAAAAAGGTTAGAGCTTGCCAGAAACACTCATAAGTGTATTTACTATTTATCTTGAAATTACATACGGGATTCGATTGCTGTCTCTTATACACATCTCT
>NW_012070368.1:0-498 GCF_000956235.1 Wasmannia auropunctata | reverse complement strand
CACGGAAATTGAGTCACGTTTCGATATGTGGTGGAAATCGTTCCTTTTCCACCAATCAGACAAGGATCCCGATGAATTTAACGCCAGGGGTATAAGAGTTTCGTTCAATCGCCACAATGGACAAAGCTGGGCATTTATAGAAGATGAGTTGTGTATAGATATACAACTGCCGGACCGCGAGATTGTCAGTCGCACTTTAAAATCTGTATTCGAAAGAATGTTTGACAGAGTGGTGCTAGATTTTGACAGAGAGGTGCCAGATTGGTCTGTTGTCTTTCGACTATAATGAATTTCTACGTTCCGCTGAAGGATGAGGCGATCGAGAGATCGTAAATTTCAATAAATGATTTGTCCTTTTTTCCATGCTTAATTTATGTTTTTCAATGCTTTAATTCATTTACAGAATTGCGTCTCATATTACGAAGACGTCTCGTATATTGGGAAGAAGATTCGCTATAACAACCACAGATCGGAAGAGCACACGTCTGAACTCCAGTC
>NW_012070367.1:0-424 GCF_000956235.1 Wasmannia auropunctata | reverse complement strand
TCAGACGTGTGCTCTTCCGATCTGTTATTCAACTTTGAAGCAAAAATGACCTTTTTTGCTTTGATGTTGAATAACTCGGTGACAAAAAATGGCACAATGCTGATCGAGTGCGCAAATTAAAGGCAAAGATTCATTCTTTCGAAAACTGTACGCCTCGTTTTTGTGCGATTTTTATTTAGGGCCGTGGAACTTTGCAAAAAATTTTGTAAAGTTTCAAAATTTTGGGAAAAATTTTGCGATTTGTCACACCTCCATTAGTATCTATACGGCTCCGAAGAAACTCAGTTAACCGTTTTCTAAAATATTAATTTGAAAAGTGGAGATTTCCAGCTGTAAAATGCTTTTTTAAAAATCTCATTACGATCATTTTTGACGAAGTTGCTCTATCTTGAAATTTTGTCAGAGTTACAGTCACGAAATTAAA
>NW_012070366.1:0-485 GCF_000956235.1 Wasmannia auropunctata | reverse complement strand
TTCTTTTTAATTTACATAAAATATTTACTATTAATAAATAATGTATTGTTAGCATGAATTGCATGCATTATATTTCCATGAGTTTATATATAAAAAACGGGCGCGCCAAGTATGCTGCTGCTGGAGATTTCTTCCTATTTTTGATTTTTTTCTCACGTAATTTGCTATTTGTTATCGAAATCCCTTTTTAATTACTGCGGTCCTCATTACGCTATTTATTGCATTTCTTGTTTTTATTTTTTACGTATACATTGAAAATAATACAACTTGGATTTTATTTGTTTAATTTGATACAATATTTTTTTTTAAGTATATTATTTTTTTTAGTTTTTAATTTAATTACAATAAATATACTTGAAATAATATTTTGATTTCACTTCTTTTTGGTAATATTATATTTTTAATTTATTAAATTAAATTTTTTTTAAATCATGTATACGTTAGAGATAATACAACTTTTGTTTGTTTAATTTGATACAATAGTT
>NW_012070365.1:0-473 GCF_000956235.1 Wasmannia auropunctata | reverse complement strand
GTTCGTAAAAAATTTTGAGATTTATCGGATTTCCTTTTCTATCCGTGTAATTCCATGAAAGATCGATAGAATCGTTTTCTGAAGTACCGATTTGGAAAGTAGAGATTTCAAGCTGTAAAATGCTTTTTTAATCATCTCGATATGATCATTTTTGACGAAGTTACACTCTCTTGAATTTTGCCTATTTTTGGAGGATAGAGTAAGTGATGCTTTAATTTTGTTGAGAAGTGTATATCTTTAGACAAAAAATTATTTAAAGACATAATAATCTATAAAATGTTATATATTGCAAATTAAATATCTGAATTTGTAGCATAACATATACTAAATAATAAAAATATATAATATATAACATAATATATACTGGAAAAAATAAATCCTTCGTATCGAAGTATCATTAGCTCAGCGTTAGCATATAAGTTTGATGTTCTAGGGATCTCAGGTTCGAATCTCAATAGATCGGAAGAGCACAC
>NW_012070364.1:0-369 GCF_000956235.1 Wasmannia auropunctata | reverse complement strand
TACCCGACGAATCTAAAAATTTTTTACGAACTTTGACAAGTTCCATGGCGCGAATAAAAAATCGCATACAAATGCAGTTTACAGCTTTCGAAAGAGTGAATTTTTTACCTTTAATTTGCTTTTTTTTTTAGAGTTGTACGATTTTTTTTCACCAAGTTATTCAACATTAAAGCAAAAATGGTCTTTTTTGCTTCAATGTTGAATAACTCGGTGAAAAAAAATCGTACATCGCTCAACAAAAAAGCAAATTAAAAGTAAAGATTCACTCTTTCGAAAGCAGTAAACTGCATTTGTGTGCGATTTTTAGTTTATGCCGTGAAACCTTTTAAATTTAGTACACATTTCTGGAGATTTGACGCATTTTCATTT
>NW_012070363.1:0-458 GCF_000956235.1 Wasmannia auropunctata | reverse complement strand
TGATGTCAAAACAATTTGATCGAAATGGTCTGATTTTCGATGTCAATTTGATTCGATGAGTTTTCGATGACATCGACATCGAAACGACGTCGATTCGACATCAGCCTTCTCACTGGGTAAGCGAACACAGAGTCGTCCTTGAGGGAGACTTTGACTGAGTGCTCGTCTTCGACGGATTTTACCGGAGTACCCAGTGAGAAACAATTTGTCGACCCGACGTCGATTCGACGTCGAAAAGTGGGTTCGAAATGAGATCGAAATTGACATCGACATCGATGTCTTTTTGACTCCCATGTCGACCTCTTGTCGATTCAAACTGCGAAATCGATTTGACATTGATCATAAATCAAAATCCTGCCCAAGGAAAACAGAAAGATCAAAATGACATAAAAAGAAGATCAAATTTTAGTTTGTCAAAATGATGTCAAATTGCATAAATTTTTTGATACATTCTTGAT
>NW_012070362.1:0-505 GCF_000956235.1 Wasmannia auropunctata | reverse complement strand
ACCACCCACCACCACCACTCACCACCACCCACTACCACCACCACCTCAACTACCCACCATCATTATTTTTTATATCATGTGATTTTTAAAGTAAAATTTTTTTTTTTAATTTTTAATATCAGTTGATTTTTAAAATAAAAAATTTTTTTTTGAAAATTTTTTTATATCAAGTGATTTTTAAAATAATTTTTTTTTGACCCACCATCACCCGACGCCCACCACCACCCACCACCACCACCCACCACCACCACACAACACCACCACCCACTACCACCCATCTCAACTACCCACCACCACCATTTTTATATCATGTGATTTTTAAAGTAAAAAATTTTTTTGGAAAATTTTTATGTTATGTAATTTTTAAAATAAAATTTTTTTTTACTAAAATTCGTGTTTATATTTTCGTTTAAGCGCGTTATATTGTAGTTGTTTCTATAGAAATCTGTTTTATTACTTAACATATACATACGTATGAAGATAAATAAAAATAATTGACATACGC
>NW_012070361.1:0-310 GCF_000956235.1 Wasmannia auropunctata | reverse complement strand
CAGACGTGTGCTCTTCCGATCTAATGCATTATATACATTTCTGGGAATTATCGCTGTTCAGGTAAAATATTATATTTCAAAGTTATACATTAAAACATATTGAATAAATTTATTAATAAAACAAATTCGATAACTATAAATTTTCTATATCGTTATTGTATTGTGTATAGAACTAACATTTTACAGAATTTATTTTTTTGTCACATTTTGTTATTATTAGTTTAATAGTAAGCTTTTAAAATATTTTGTCCAGCTAATTATTGGTATGTATGTATACTTGTAGATCGGCTTAGTAGATCTCCTAACATCT
>NW_012070360.1:0-497 GCF_000956235.1 Wasmannia auropunctata | reverse complement strand
GACGTGTGCTCTTCCGATCTTTTTTGTATTCGATATATACATTATACAAATAATTAAAAAAATGCAATTTTCAAAGAAATATATGAGCTACAGAGATACTTATATACGTGCACGTTATTCGTAATTATTCTATCTATTTACTGCTTGATAACATAGACTTCTGCTTTTTTCCTTTTTCTTTAATTTTAATATTAAAAATGATAATAATAATAACAATAGCAATAATTTTTAATATGTTGTTATTCTATTACATTGTTATTTAATTTGTTATAATGAATTATAAAATTAAATTAAATATATATTAGTAACAATAAATTATAATTGAAACCTAACCATAAGTGTTAATGTAGCATCATATTTTCTAATTATATTTGATAGTTTTTAACGCTTTGCAACTGTAATTTTCTTTTATTATAATTTAATTAATTTATTATATTTTAAATAGAATTATCAAAATGTCAAATTCAACAAGAAACGAACTTGGAGATATTTGTGAC
>NW_012070359.1:0-307 GCF_000956235.1 Wasmannia auropunctata | reverse complement strand
TTTTTTTCGGGGTATATTAATTACAAAATAATTTTGCGTGATTGTTATATATTGAAGATAATGCCGCTTAGGTTTTTTTATGATTTAACAACAGTTTTTTTTCGAAGTCATATTATAAATATATTTAAGATGATACAACCCAGACAGCACAAAACCCTAATAGAAGACAAAAAGATGTCTTTTTTAAGATGTCTTTTCGGCTAAGCGAAAAGATATCTAAAAGATGACGAAAAGATGTCTTTTTAAAGGTGTCTTTTGGATAAAAGTAAAAGATATCTTAAAGACATCTTTTATCGGAAGAGCACAC
>NW_012070358.1:0-628 GCF_000956235.1 Wasmannia auropunctata | reverse complement strand
TATATGTATATATATATGTATGTATAATACTTATACTTGTGTATGACTTTTAAATTTTAGGTTTTTTAAATTCAAATGTAAGAATATTATCGAGAAATCACATATTGTTTTAAACATAAAAGAAAATGAATATTGTATCATACTAGTAATAAAATATATTTTATCTTATCAATTTAATATTAGAATCGCAGATGTGTCAATTCTGACCCATAATGACAGTTTTTCATTTTTACTGTCGTTCACTATAGGCTATAGCTATGTGTTTAGTTATCACTTGGTCCACCTAGCTATTAAAAAATCATAAAAGGATAACGTAGGTCATAGATGACTCATCCACAGTTCTAGGACAGTTCTAATCACCGTGATTATAGTGTTAATTATATGTATGTACTTTTCTTTAACAAAAATTAAAATTTAATTATGAAAATACTTAATGTACAAAGATGAAAAATTATAAAATATAAAAAATGAAAATTATGATTACTCTTGACGTTATTTTACAAATTCTTATGTTTAGACATTGCATAGAATAAAATTTTCTTTTCCACGATTAAAACACACATGCTAATGCATCTGGCTCTGGTGTGTTTTGTACCAAAAACAGGAAAAAATTAAGAAATTACAGATT
>NW_012070357.1:0-365 GCF_000956235.1 Wasmannia auropunctata | reverse complement strand
TAAATATAATTTGACTAAACGATACATTTAATCTTACAAACAGGGTGGACCATTTTAACCTATCCAGTCGAATATTTCGAAAAATAAGCACACTAGGAAAAAATGTTTCAGACAAAAGTTGTAGGGCTTCGAGGAGGACATAAGATGATAACATTGGTTTGACCCTGAGTGGCGTTGTCAAGGTCAGGACAAGGTCACTTTGAATTTTTTAAATGGAACCCCCAATTTTTCATGACATGTTCTTATAGCATGCCTCAAGAACTTTCCAAAACACAAATAAAATATTTTTTTATGAAATAAATCTTGAGTTATAAAGCTTGAAAATTGGAGTACTATCGGCATTAGGATCATCCAAGGTGTCCAAA
>NW_012070356.1:0-841 GCF_000956235.1 Wasmannia auropunctata | reverse complement strand
TTCCGATCTTCATATCGATTGTATTTCGATCTTTTCTGAGATACCTTCAAAATACTTCCTGAGATATCTGAAAATACTAAGATTATGTTCATAATATATATGTATATATTTTTTTATTTATACTATTTTATTTTATTAGATAATATGTAGATATAATTATATGTACAATCAATATGTATCTTATACAATTATTTCTTATTGATTTAATTAAAGTGGGCCAAGTGAAGTGAAATGGAGCACGAGTGGTACTCTGCTTTATATTTAAAACGAAATAGATATATATTTGAGTTTGAAAGCAAAAAATAAATTTTTATGCAATCCAGCATGACAAAGAACAGGTCTATTTTTTATTTTATTGGTTGAATACAAATAAGTTTTCTGCTACTTTAATTACGTTTTCGTTCCGAAATTCTGTACTGACAGTAAAAAATTTAAATTTCGGAACGATAAAAATCAGTCATTTCAGTAACAGCAGCGCTAGTACTTTCAGCTAATTTCGGAACGTACCCTTAGAGATACCACTGACAATGAAGAGTATACTTTATCGACCTCGTGTAAATTTTTCCGATCTTCCGGCATCGCCTTAATGTAACAAATCTTACAAGGAAAGGGACCCAAGTGTCCGCCTCCGATTTCGATGAGCTTTTGATATGTTATTCTCTAGACAAAACCAAAAATTAAGCTACCGCAAATTCGTGCCGCTTCGCGCTTTTAAGAACACCCCTTAGAGAAAAATCGGTTTTTTTATTTCAATGCAAATATCGTCGAAACTAGGAGAGATAGAAAAAAATGTTCCGAATAAAAGTTGAATGGCTTTAAGAGTACTTTATGATTATAATTA
>NW_012070355.1:0-412 GCF_000956235.1 Wasmannia auropunctata | reverse complement strand
TATGAGACTTAAAGTTATTTAGAAAGACAATGACATTAAACTTTTGCTGCATATAATTTTGAATAATTTAAACAATTTATTAAAAAAATATTTTTCTGGTTTAGAATAAAATATTTTTGTCTTTACTCTCTATGTCTAATCAAATACTTGGCAATTTGTGTGATCTCATATTTGTTTTTGGACAACTTTTATTTGTTAAAATAATATTTTTGGTTTAGATAAGATGTACCTAATGTACGATACACTTGTATATACTTGGCCTAATTTTTTTTTTAATGATTATTATCTCAATAACTATTGAGAAGATCGTAAAATGGTAGAGAACTTTTTGTTCAGTTTGGTCCACACTACCTGCCCACAAGCGCTGTACCATTGAGTACAAGACACCCTGTGTGTATATATATATATATAT
>NW_012070354.1:0-470 GCF_000956235.1 Wasmannia auropunctata | reverse complement strand
AATACTTTAACTTAATTAAAAAAAATACTTTGTTCATTTATTTGAACCAGTTTATTTTTATGACTTATTTAAATATAAAAGCACACTAATAGGGACAGGCACACTAATAGGGACACTTACCCTAATATTACACTCTTTTTAAGAGAGTAGAATAGAAGATCTTTAAATTTGATGTTGCTAATTTTACTAAACGCTCACTACGTAAGTTATTATTGAAAAATCATCAATGTTTGAATTGTGGTAATTTCATGAAAAAAAAATCATAAAACAATCGTCGGCTCATTTTAAAGGGCGAAGTCTTTCGATTTTCCTAAGTTGATATTTCTCGAAGATGCTTTTGCACTAACAAGGGAACACACGGAAGTGTCCCCCTCCGATTTCAATAAACTTTCGATATGTTAAACTACAGACACAAATAAGATACTACAATTTTTGCATTTGTGCTGAGTCGCACGTTAAGGGGGTGAAAC
>NW_012070353.1:0-302 GCF_000956235.1 Wasmannia auropunctata | reverse complement strand
AGATTTATTTAAGTAGTTTAATAAAAATATTACTTTGTGGGATTAAAGTTATAATTTAAGTATCTTAAAGAATTATTAATATTTTTGTTTATTTTTTTATAATATTTTTTATTTTTGTATTTATGTTTTTATTTAGGTTGGTAATTTATATATTTAATGTGGCGATTTTAGTTGAGGGGACATTATTAGAATTTAATTCTATTAATATAGAAATTATTTTTTTAATTGATTGAATTTCTTTATTATTCATAAGTTTTGTTTTATTAATTTCTTCAATAATTTTAATTTATAGGTATATTTAT
>NW_012070352.1:0-410 GCF_000956235.1 Wasmannia auropunctata | reverse complement strand
GGCCCGGGTAACCCGCTGAACCTCCTTCGTGCTAGGGATTGGAGCTTGCAATTGTTCCCCATGAACGAGGAATTCTCAGTAAGCGCGAGTCATAAGCTCGCGTTGATTACGTCCCTGCCCTTTGTACACACCGCCCGTCGCTACTACCGATTGAATGATTTAGTGAGGTCTTCGGACTGGTGCGCGGCAATGCGTCGGCATTGCCGATGTTGCCGGGAAGATGACCAAACTTGATCATTTAGAGGAAGTAAAAGTCGTAACAAGGTTTCCGTAGGTGAACCTGCGGAAGGATCATTAACGTTCCGGAGGTCCTGCTCTTTGCGCCCTTCTCGTGAGCGCGCGCTGAGTCGGCGACTGTAAGGACACACAGAGAGAAGAGAAGACTGAGTCGACAAGGCACACAGGGGATA
>NW_012070351.1:0-435 GCF_000956235.1 Wasmannia auropunctata | reverse complement strand
TGTCCTGACCTTGACGACGCTACTCAGGGTCAAACCAATGTTATTATCTTATGTCCCCCGCGAAACCTTACAACTTTTGTCTGAAACATTTTTTCCTAGTGTGCTTATTTTTCGAGATATTCGATTGGATGGATTAAAATGGTCCACCCTGTATATGTTTGAGCGAACGTATTATCAAGGCGATGTATAATAAATAATTGAGTATTAGGAAAGACTGTGTAAAGTTAACTAACAAAAAATTTAAAAAGTTTATTTTATTAAAAACTTTATATTTAACCCATTAACGTCCAGACGGACACATTTTTTGAACAATTTTCAGTGGCTTAATTTTTTATTTTAATGGTCTTGAAAAAATTCTAGCAACATCATTTCTGATGTAAAATTTCTTGCTCTTTCAGAATCTGCCATCAGAATTTATATCGGAAGAGCACACGT
>NW_012070350.1:0-396 GCF_000956235.1 Wasmannia auropunctata | reverse complement strand
CCCCTGTGTGCCTTGTCGACTCAGTTGTTGCTATACGAAGTTATTACGTTTAAAAACCAATTGATCATTATAGTAAAATACTACATAACTCTATTTTAATTTAAATCAAATAAGAATTTTGATATTAGAAAAAAAATAAGCATAATCTTACTTTAAATTCAGCTTGAGAGATTTTTAAAAATTGAACAACAAAACATTTGGACACGTATCAATATAATTTCCCAATTAAGATTATTCTCAATAAAGCAAAATACTTAATAAAGCACAACATTGATATTAAATATCAAATTTAATAATCTAATCAATCTAAGTAAAATAAATATACATCTCTAAACAATTGTCATCGAGATAATTTCGAAGCAATGTTATTTTGGTAATGATTAAACTTACGAATGC
>NW_012070349.1:0-372 GCF_000956235.1 Wasmannia auropunctata | reverse complement strand
TGCGGGGAAAGTCTGCATATTTGCTCTTGCTCCAACGCCTTCGAGTTCGACGCGTAAATTCGTTCGTGAACTGCGCCAGGTGACATTCAACAAACCTGCTGGTACAAGTTAAGTTCGTGAATTTATACGTAGGATTCGAGCTTCGTTTACACAGATAACGAGACAAAAAATTCGTAAGGATGAATTTTTATCCAATGCGACAACGTAATAGCCAGGACGAGGCAAAAATCTTGAATCCTGAAATATTTCTCAATTAAACGATAATTCTATTATAACAGTCAATCTAGCACTCAAGTTTTGGGAACATCAAATCAAACAATTATACATACGCATTATATGCAAATATGTACACGTAATAACTTCGTATAGCAT
>NW_012070348.1:0-333 GCF_000956235.1 Wasmannia auropunctata | reverse complement strand
TATCCCCTGTGTGCCTTGTCGACTCAGTTGTATGCTATACGAAGTTATTACGTTCATATTTTCCTGCTTTATTTAGATACTTAGTAACATAATGAGTTAGCAACGATGACTTTTCACCAATAAATTGTATATCCATATTTCTTTCCCATGCAGTTAGAAGAATAGGATTATAATCATTTATAGCAATTTCGTTATCTGTTTGAGGAAGATCATAAAGCCTACTTTTATGTTTTAATTGTTTTCTCCCTGCAATCGAACTTATGACATCTCTTAAAACCAATGTTTCCGTAATAGGACGAGGAAAACCAAAACGACATATACGAACATGTCCAC
>NW_012070347.1:0-563 GCF_000956235.1 Wasmannia auropunctata | reverse complement strand
TATCCCCTGTGTGCCTTGTCGACTCAGTTGTATGCTATACGAAGTTATTACGTTCTAGATAAGCTCTCACTATTGCCGCATAATGAGGTGGCGCTCCGTCCATTTGTATCCACATTCTTTGACGTGTATGAAAATCAACGTCTTCAAGCAATTGTGGTAAATGATCCCTGAGAAGTTCCAAAAAATTTACATTATTAACATTTCCTTCAACAAAATAAGGACCAATCAAGAAACCATTTATAATACCACACCAAACATTCACACTCCAGCGATGTTGATTATCTTCTTGTCTATGCCAATGTGGGTTAACATCCGGCCAATAATGGCAATTATGTCTATTCGATTCACCTTATTTTTGAACGTCGATTCATCAGAGAACATAACATAATAGAAGAAATTCTGATCAGCTCGGATCATCTGTTGTGCCCATTGACAAAATTGTACACGCAACGGCATATCTGCTTGAGTAAGAGCTTGTGTTAACGTTATATGGTAAGGACGGTACTTCATTTTCTTCAAAATTCTCAAGATCATTGTTCTCGGGACACCAATTTCTCTAGCCA
>NW_012070346.1:0-372 GCF_000956235.1 Wasmannia auropunctata | reverse complement strand
TATCCCCTGTGTGCCTTGTCGACTCAGTTGTATGCTATACGAAGTTATTACGTGTACAGACTGTTCCCGCAATAAGTTGTTTACACCGATTTGACTTGACCTTACGACATTCAAACTTTGCTTTGTAAGCGTTATCTAGCCGTGCGCGATAAAAACGATTCATTGTTATATATATCCGCAGAATATTGCGGAAATAGATTTACTTTCATTGTTATCCCCTGTTAAATGCAAAAATGCGAGCAGAACGTGCTGCGTGAAGAATTGTTGCATGCGCACAGCGTAAACGAGCACGGATGGTGTGCATATAGAGGCGTTTATATTGTTACGCCCTTTGACTATATAATCATGGACCGCTAACGCCAACTTCACGTA
>NW_012070345.1:0-473 GCF_000956235.1 Wasmannia auropunctata | reverse complement strand
GTTTTTTTTTTCCTTATCAGAATAACGATTGGTGCGAATAAACATATCCATAAACAATCGTTTCACGTATGTACAAACACCTCAAAGAAATGGCAATCTATAAAAAGTAGGAAAGCGAAACTGAGTAGAAAATGTATTATTTTTCGTCGTATATCGAGAAAGAAAAAAAAATATATATATACATATAACGATTAAAGTCGTCAACTATACCTATATTCTATTTTAGCCATAGAATTTTAAGAGTACTTCCATGTGAAAAGTATAAAGTCATATCAGGAGACGCTATATAGATGAAGAGACAAGAAGAATAATGAAAGGATGAAGGGACTAGTTAAAGTAGCATAGTTACGTAGGATTGCTTAGGATTAACGAAATCGCGTTGTATATGATAAACGTCGTATATATATATGCGTATGTTTGTCGACATTCAATGTCTTTCCAGTAAGCACGTAATAACTTCGTATAGCATACAA
>NW_012070344.1:0-483 GCF_000956235.1 Wasmannia auropunctata | reverse complement strand
ACATGATTAACGAAAAATTATAATTTTCAGAAGAAGGACACTGAGAAATCTGGAACGAAGAGAATGCTATGATAAGAAGTTTGAAGGTAAAATGTGTGAATGAGAAATTAAGAGGAGCCCTCAAAAAATTATTCTGCGACAAGATATTAATATATTACCAATTTCTTTTTGATTGATTTTTACAAACAGTAGAGTATTTCTGATATATTAAATAGTCATTGTCGATGCATAAAAATATCGTAAATTTGATAAACTAGCGATCAAAGGGTTATCATGTTTTTATAATAATGTTGAGAATTTAAGGCCATAAATTGATTGCCGATAGTTGTGACATACAATTATGTATGTGTGAATTTTATTGCGCAATGCTATCTTGATTTCATCATTATTGATATTATCATTATTAAATATACTATAATAATTTTCTCAATAATAGCCTCGTTGATTAATCCTGGATCTGCAGCAAACACTTCCAAATTTTAA
>NW_012070343.1:0-439 GCF_000956235.1 Wasmannia auropunctata | reverse complement strand
CGTGTGCTCTTCCGATCTTAATATAGTTTTGTAATCTAATTTACATAAGGATATTAGAAGCACCAAGATCTTGCTATAATCATTTATTGCCGTTCCCTCAATCTATTGTGTTAAAACACTTATAGAGTCGTAATATATGTATATATATATATATTACGACTCTGTAAGTGTATTAATTCTAGTTTTATAATAATTTAAATATACATATATATATATATGTATATATATTATTACTACTACTATTTTAAATAAAATTTAAAGGCATTACAAAATTATTCGTTGATACATATAATTTTAAAGTTATTGGTGAATGTGTATTTAATCTTTTTAAATAAATAAAATATTTACTATTAATAAATAATGTATTGTTGGCACGAATTGCATATATTATATTTCCATGAGTTATATATAAAAAACGGGCGCGCCAAGTGTGCTGCTA
>NW_012070342.1:0-477 GCF_000956235.1 Wasmannia auropunctata | reverse complement strand
TATCCCCTGTGTGCCTTGTCGACTCAGTTGATGCTATACGAAGTTATTACGTGCTTTATTATAATGACTGTGAACAAACAACGCAGCGAATAGACAGAACAGAGCTCAGCACGTCCGAACGAATCGACGGCTCGTCTCCAAATCTAATGTGTCACTCGTTTGACAGACGACAACGCGTCGTCAGGGAAACATCTGACAGCTGGACCGGCTCGCTGGTACATCGAACGACGCGGGCAAAGACACGGGCGTAACACTGCCCTCCTTCTTCTAGATTGTCGTCCCGACAATCAGGGCTCTCATATAAAGGACCTCAGGGTTTTCTGATGGTTTCCTGCTCTACCCTGTGCTGCTGCAGCAGGTTACCGAGCACCATCTCTTCTTAATGATAAACCCAATCCTTTAATTCTTTTTCGAACTTCCGAGCAGGACCCTTTTGTCTCTTTCCCGAAAGATGGCCAATCCTCCAGGCTTTAGACT
>NW_012070341.1:0-370 GCF_000956235.1 Wasmannia auropunctata | reverse complement strand
TTTTATTTTTGGCACATGTATTCTATAATTTAAACTAGACAAGCTTTAAATGAGTGTAACTTCGTACAAAAATGATCGTATCGAGATGTTCAAAAAAGCATTTTACAGCTTGAAATCTCTACTTTTCAGATCGACACTTTAAGAAAAGGATCCTATTTATTTTTTTATGGGAATTACATAGGTCCAAATGAAAATGTGTCAAATCTCTAAAATGTGTACTAAATTTAATAGGTTTTATGGCATAAACTAGAAATCGCACACAAATGCAGTTTACTGCTTTTGAAAGAGTGAATCTTTACCTTCAATTTGCTTTTTTGTTGAGCGTTGTACAATTTTTTTCACCGAGTTATTCTACATTGAAGCAAAAAGA
>NW_012070340.1:12787-13259 GCF_000956235.1 Wasmannia auropunctata | reverse complement strand
CGACTGTCAATTGCGATTATTTGAGGATCTGGACTTGAATTTCCGTTTGGTATTGTTACTTAACATTTTACTTCTTGAGAGTTCAAACAACAAGAGTTCTAATATTGTACAGATCCTTTATATTCACCATTAGTTTTTGTTTCATTTTCTAGCTTTAATTTGTATTGTTATTAACATTGAGAATGACTTGATGACAGGTTAAAATGTTTGTTGATTGTATTATTTAATGTATTTTAATTAATTATATTGAAGCTGTTATGTGTATCGGTGGGATGTGTTAAAATCACACGCGTAGTTTCGCTTGAAATTGTTTATTGATGATTTATACATGGACTGTAAACTATCGCGACAACGTTTAGGGGCGAACTTGTGCCCTGAGTCGCACTGATTGTACACTTTTAATATATATTTCGTGTGTCGCGACAACGCCTGGGAGTACGAGTACCCTGAGTCGCGGTAGGACAACGCCTGG
>NW_012070340.1:0-490 GCF_000956235.1 Wasmannia auropunctata | reverse complement strand
GTAATGGATGTCTATCTCACTTTCACCATGGAAATAAAATTCATGGAGCTATGGAGGTAGGATGGATCTCTAATAGACGTCTATCTAACTTCTATCGTAAATATAAAATTTCATGGAACTATGGATGTTTAATGGATGTCTATCTAATTACTTCCACCATGGAGTGGATATCCCATGGATCTATGGAGTGTTGATGGATATCCACTGAATGTCAATTTCTATGTGGGATTATTAGCAATGTCGCGGGTAGGGCGCGTGCGAGCGGTGACCGGTGGGGGCGGCAGAGCACCGAATGCGAGAAAAACAACTTGAAAATTAACTTGCAAACATTTCCATATTTGGTGTTGTTTATCAAGGTTTTTGATTTTATAAAAATAAGGCCTTTTCCCGCGCAGCTCAGATTTTGCAAATGTCTCGGGTCGCTATCGTCTGCCGCTCTCTTATACCGCGTCGAGTTCGCCCGAAATTTCTAGCGCTTCTAATTTTCAGA
>NW_012070339.1:0-301 GCF_000956235.1 Wasmannia auropunctata | reverse complement strand
TATAAAATATAAATACATACATACGTATAAAAATATAATTATTGTTGGCCGGAGTCTCAATTACGAAGTTCTCCGTATTTTTTTTATTTTACATATGTAATATAGGGATTCTACTTATTGGGATATGTACTAAATATAGGCACCTTCAATATGACAGAGAGAAAGAAAGAGAGAGAGAGAGAGAGCAAGGAAGCGTAATTTTATGATTTTCTAAAATAAAGTGGTTTTAAGTAATCTTTGTAAGCTGACAGTGTGAAAACTAGCGGTGGTTGAAGGTTGACGCCATTGAGACTTTTGATCA
>NW_012070338.1:0-346 GCF_000956235.1 Wasmannia auropunctata | reverse complement strand
TATCCCCTGTGTGCCTTGTCGACTCAGTTGTATGCTATACGAAGTTATTACGTAAAAGTGCTTTGCAACATATTGCGGTGCGGAGCCAAAGGTCAAGGGGCATCGGCGGGGGTCGTTGAACAGAGTCGTTTTCTGGAGGCTCAACAGGAGGGGGAACGCTGTGGGAGTCCATGCTGGAGAGGAAGGTAAGAAGTTCGATTATTTACTTTAAGGAACATGCTAATGGTCGAAGAAAAAGATGATAACAGAAATAGTTCAAAGCAATATGCTAATTTATTCGTCTATGGTTATGCATCTGATTATGTCTCCATTCTCTGCTCGTTCGAAATGCATTTCTTTAATATAA
>NW_012070337.1:0-330 GCF_000956235.1 Wasmannia auropunctata | reverse complement strand
TATCCCCTGTGTGCCTTGTCGACTCAGTTGTATGCTATACGAAGTTATTACGTTTATCAATATATTCTCCAACTACTTCACATTTCTCACAAGCACAGTAGCCACCATGTTCGATACAACATTTAACCTTAGCTCGAGCAGGCGCATCCAAAATATAATGTCTAATTGAGAATTTGTAACTCACACCATTTCGTACATATCCATTTCTGTTTAAATCAGCTATCTCTGTCACAAAATCATTGAGCAAATCATCCATAACAGGATCTTGATTTCCTTTAAAAATAGCTATAATAAATGGCTCATTTTTTGATCCTACAAGTTTTCCAAGGA
>NW_012070336.1:0-492 GCF_000956235.1 Wasmannia auropunctata | reverse complement strand
TGCACTAATATTTTGCAAATGCGGACCACGATTGGTGTTATACTGCCTCTAGACTAAAGATAGTACATCGTGGTTGGCATTTGCAAAATATTAGTTATCTATAAAGTATATATTACGTATATTAAATATAAATTAGAAACCTATAAAAAAAAGTAGTCGCAACCTTTTAGTGAGCGAGTGTACGTGTACATACATTTTTATTTTTTGTTAAATAATCAGTTATAACAATTATGTAATGTATTAATCTACTAAAGTCTACTAAAAAAAAAATATGTGTGTGTGTGTGTGTGTAAAATTCTTAAAGTAGTAGAATGTATAATGTGCTGTACTCATCTCTACATCCTTTATGTATCTTATAGGATTAATATCGTACGATAATCATGATAATTTGCGACATCATTTTCATATTTTTTACAAAAATATCTCAATATTTGAATTGCAAATTAATATCCATATTATTTATCAAATATCTTACCTCCATATGTCTTCTAA
>NW_012070335.1:0-469 GCF_000956235.1 Wasmannia auropunctata | reverse complement strand
GTGTGCCTTGTCGACTCAGTCATTATACGAAGTTATACGATCTTGATGATAGGCACGTTATTGTACCTGTGCCCGAGCGGAAGGGCGAACACCACCCAGACCGGCGGGCACACGATGAAGGCGATGAACAGCAGGATCGTCCTGAACGCGTTCCAATTCAGGCTACCCTGCCACAGCTCTTGCAGGTAGCGTTGCACCACGGTGTGCGCGATCACCTCTTTCTGTTCGTTCTCAATTAACACGTCCAGGAACTCGACATTCCTGCGATCCATCGACGTCAAGATCCTGCCGGCCGAGTCGGCGCCCGCCGCCAGAGCTAGTAACTCGGTGGCCATTGCCTCGCACTGTTTCCCAGCCGCAATTAAATCCTTTGCGCGCTCCTTTTCTTTTTCGGAAAGCTTCATGTAGATGTTGGATAGTTTCGCCGCAGTATCGACCGGCGCGGGTGACACCAGGACGAATTCTTCGA
>NW_012070334.1:0-310 GCF_000956235.1 Wasmannia auropunctata | reverse complement strand
TATCCCCTGTGTGCCTTGTCGACTCAGTTGTATGCTATACGAAGTTATTACGTCTCATCCTTCAGCGGAACGTAGAAATTCATGGTAGTCGAAAGAGAGACCACTCTGGCACCTCTCTGTCAAAATCTAGCACCACTCTGTCAAACGTTCTTTCGAATACTGATTTCAAAGTGCGACAGACAATCCCACGGACCGGCAGTTATATATCTATACACACCGCCTCTTCTATAAATGCCCAGCTTTGTCCATCGTGGCGATTGAACGAAACTCTTATATTCCTGGCGTTAAATTCATTGGGATCCTTGTCTGA
>NW_012070333.1:0-427 GCF_000956235.1 Wasmannia auropunctata | reverse complement strand
TCCGACAGTACTCCAACTTTCAAGCTTTATAACGTAAGATTTATTTCATAAAAAAATATTTTATTTATGTGTTTTGGAAAGTTCTCGAGGCGTGCTATAAGAACATATAATGAAAAATTGGGGGTTCTATTTAAAAAATTCAAAGTGACCTTGTCCTGACCTTGACGACGCCTCCACGAAGTTAGCCCCCCACTTTTAGAATTAAATAATTTCGACAGTTGTGCTGAATTGTGCTAGGTTTGTGCTACATTGTGCTAGAATATTAGATCTCTAATGCGGAAAATGCGTCAATTAATTTTAAAAAACCATTTTTTTAATCAGCCCCCCATTTTCGTTTTTTTTCAATTTTCTCAATTGTGCCAAGTTGTGCTAGGTTGTGCTAACATTGTGCTAAAGTTTTACTTTTAAATAGTGATAACAAAAGAAG
>NW_012070332.1:0-333 GCF_000956235.1 Wasmannia auropunctata | reverse complement strand
TATCCCCTGTGTGCCTTGTCGACTCAGTTTATGCTATACGAAGTTATTACGTTGAGAGAAAAATGTTTCAGACAAAAGTTGTAAGGCTTCGAGGGGGACATAAGATGATAACATTGGTTTGACTTTGAGTGGCGTCGTCAAGATCAGGACAAGGTCACTTTAAATTTTTTAAATAGAACTCCTCATTTTTCATTGCATATTCTTATAGCTTATCTCGAGAACTTAATTGCCTTTTATACAGGCATCTCTAAAATGAAGTTAATATCATAACGTCAATTAGCAGCGATTGTCATGGCAGTTATACATTAAAGCGATCGGACGTAGCAATTTATA
>NW_012070331.1:0-388 GCF_000956235.1 Wasmannia auropunctata | reverse complement strand
AAAAAAAAAGTTCTTATTTTAATTATTTAAAAATTTTTTTCAAAAAATATTTTGGAAAATCCAGTTAAAAACTGACCAATAACTAGCTAGAAACTGACTAAATTTGCTGTCCAGTTATTGCCCAAACAAGTGTCGCTTAAACTGATCAGTATCTAGCCAATGCAATTAGCCAATTACTGGCCAGTTACTGGCTAATTTCTAGTTTATTTTCTACTTGAGATGAAGGTCCCATATAAGTCCCATGTAGGTTACCTATGGGGCACCTGGGTCAATTTCCCATGGGACATGACCCATATAGGAATATACCTATGGGAATTCGCGGCAGGGATATACGCAACAACTATATACCCAACAATTGGTTTCTACACTTAAATACAGAAAATCTAAA
>NW_012070330.1:0-384 GCF_000956235.1 Wasmannia auropunctata | reverse complement strand
TATCCCCTGTGTGCCTTGTCGACTCAGTTGTATGCTATACGAAGTTATTACGTCGGCGGGAAAGATAACTTAAAAACTATTCATCCAATTGACTTGGGCCTTTGCACACATCCGCAAATACTTCCCTAATAACTTGAACTACTGTTTATGATAATATTATTTAATTAAATAACTTTTATTGCATAATAAACTCGAAAAATTTGCGTCAAAATCGCTACTTTTTTTCCAAGTGTCGCAATTTTCACAATTTCACATTATTTTCTTTAAAAGTAGATTCAGTTTCTGCGTAAATTCTTAATAAACAATAATCTTTTTAGATTTTCTGTTTCAAACAAATATAAGCGACGCTACATTTCCCGCCGCAAACATCATCACCGCCGATGC
>NW_012070329.1:0-392 GCF_000956235.1 Wasmannia auropunctata | reverse complement strand
GTCGTCGTCATCATCGTCGTCGTCGTCGTCGTCGTCGTTGTCGTCGTCGTCTTCTTCTTCGCAAAATTTTTCAATTTTGTCCCCTTTCGTCTATAATTTATAATTTTGCCGCCTTTGTTGTCGCCGTCTTTTTCTTCGCTAAATTTTCGTTAAAATTTCAATGTTGTATGGTTTCTTTGGTCTGCTATATCGTTATCGAAAAAATTGTATTAGATTGAAATAAATGAGACCTTTGTATTATCTTAAATATATAATACAACTTTGAAAAAAAAACTATTGTTAAATCATAAAAAAAAACTTAAGTGGCATTATCTTCAATATATAACAATCACGGAAAATTATTTTGTAATTAATATACCCCAGATCGGAAGAGCACACGTCTGAACTCCAGT
>NW_012070328.1:0-693 GCF_000956235.1 Wasmannia auropunctata | reverse complement strand
TTGAATAGTTGATAAAAGTAATTGAAATTAATTTAAATATACTAAGTTTGCAATATAAATTCTACTTATAAACTTTTTATAACAGTAATGTTATAAACTAAAGGACAATAATATTATGTTAAATAATATCTTGTTCATATTACTGTAAATATCATGTTTATAACAAAATTCAAATTATTATAAAACTCGAATTCATAATATAATTCTGTAATCAAATTTACATAGAGATATTATAAGAAGCACCAAGATAATTCCCTCAATCTATTGTGTTAAGCTTACAGAGCCGTAATATATATGCATATATATATCAAGCATATGACACGTGCTGCTCTAGCAATAAAAAAAATATATGTATAACATATAAGTATTTATATTATAATCTTATAATATGTATATAAAAAACGGGCGCGCCAAGTATGCTGCTGGAGATTTTTTCCAATCATTGATTTTTCTGTCACGTAATTTGTTACTTGTTATCGAAATCCCTTTTTAATTTCTGCGGTCCTCATTACTCTATCTAATGCATTTCTTGTTTTATTTTTACGTATACATTGAAAATAATACAACTTGGATTTTATTTGTTTAATTTGATACAATTTTTTTTGAGGTATATTATTTTTTTAGTTTTAATTCAATTACAATAAATATACTTGAAATAATATTTTGATTTCACTTCTTTTTGGTAGTGTTATA
>NW_012070327.1:0-415 GCF_000956235.1 Wasmannia auropunctata | reverse complement strand
TATCCCCTGTGTGCCTTGTCGACTCAGTTGTATGCTATACGAAGTTATTACGTCATACAACATTGAAATTTTAACGAAAATTTAGCGAAGAAAAAGACGGCGACAACAAAGGCGGCAAAAATTATAAATTATAGACGAAAGGGGACAAGATTGAAAATTTTGCGAAGAAGAAGACGACGACGACGACGACGATGACGACGACGACGACGACGACAACGACGACGACGACGTATCTGAATGACATAATATCGGGCAAAAAATGCATACACTTTATGCGTTTATGCATCAAATGCACTTATGGATATCGCTGTTACAGTATTGTGATTAGAAAAATATAGATTTTTTTCACAAAATTAGGCATTTACCGATATTATCCATATAATTATAAGAAATAATAATTTATTCCTACAGATTC
>NW_012070326.1:0-462 GCF_000956235.1 Wasmannia auropunctata | reverse complement strand
TATCCCCTGTGTGCCTTGTCGACTCAGTTATGCTATACGAAGTTATTACGTTATCATTAATCGTTTTAATATTAACATCAAGTAATCGACATCTATATGGAGTATTAAATTTACTTACATAAACACAGCTGTAACAAACACTGATTTTAGCCAAGCTATGTTTCTCTGAAATAGTATTATATCATATCAAATCTTTCATCTTCATATGAATTCATGCCTTACAATAACAGAAAAGTACATAATTGATATAAATTATTTACTTAATTTTTTTAATTTTGGCCGGCTAAAATCGATTTGGACACACTGTGCGTCGTCTCCAGTTCAATAGCCAGCTGAATTGGCACGCAACGAGCCATTTTCGTGACTGAAACAGATTACATTAAAGACATTTAAAATAGGACGAAAAGATAAAAATTAGTCGAAACTAAACAAAAAATAATGAAAAATAAGAAACAAGTAGAA
>NW_012070325.1:0-490 GCF_000956235.1 Wasmannia auropunctata | reverse complement strand
TATAACAGTTATATATATAATATATATATAATTTCTAACAGTTATATATATAACGTTAAAAAAGCGTTTCTCATACATACGCACGATGTATTGTTTATTGTATAGCTGTATGGCTGTATTGATCCTTTTTACGACTTTAATAAATGTTATTTTATATGTATTAATGCTACAAGTGCACTGTGTATATACGGTAATAAAAAAGATAAGCGTCATAAATTTAAGACAGATTCTCTCTCTGTCTCGGAAACTTCTCCGCCGATTGATCACGCGATCGAGATTTATCTGTTGCGTGACTCTTGCTGGGCGAAAGAAAAAAAAATTCTTAACTCTCCGACGAGGAAATGTCAAGCGCGTGTGAGACTCGTTCACTATCGTACACCCGGTAGAAACCTAGAAAAGAATGAGCTGGCTCGAGGAGGTCAACGAGCTTACGATTAGCCCGCGTTTTCCATTCTCCACGGTGATCGCCGATAACCGACTGGCGTGTTCG
>NW_012070324.1:0-698 GCF_000956235.1 Wasmannia auropunctata | reverse complement strand
TCTGGTGATGCAACGTTTCTTTAATATGCGTGTATGCTTAAAAAGAGACAAAATATTTAACAATTTTAATTACTCAATTCGCTTACTCTGCTAAAAGATTATTTTTAGTAAAATTCTTAAAATAGTAGAATGTATAATGTGCTTTACTCATCTCTATATTTTTATGTATCTTATAGGATTAATATCGTTATCGACGATAATCATGATAATTTGCGACATCATTTTTATATTTTTTACAAAAAATATCTCAATATTTGAATTGCAAATTAACATCCATATTATTTATCATATCTCATATCATATTATTTATAATATCTTACCTTCATATGTCTTTTAATATTATATGATTCTTTTATATTCGCTTTTGTATCCTCCAGAAAACTCTTCCCATTGAGAAATATAGACATCCATTTATGCACGGCATAGAGATCTTCTTGAATGTCAAGAGCCATACGTATCAAATCGTATCCTTCATAAGTTAACTTTTGCGCTTCTACGTCACTGGCCATTAAAGAACATCTTATAAATGGCTCTACTTAAACGCCACAAGATTTCAACATCATTATTATCCTACGTAATACTCAATTTACTTATAATGATTACTTATTATTTTTTATTGCTTAAAATGAGAAAATATTTACAATTTTAATTACTCGATTCGCTACTCTGCTAAAAGATTATTTTTAGTTAAAATTACT
>NW_012070323.1:0-359 GCF_000956235.1 Wasmannia auropunctata | reverse complement strand
CGAAATGATGTTGTAAGCGCTCTAAGCGCCAAAGACGAACGCAGCCATAAATAAAATCTTATTTTTAAAATGTGAAAAAATACAATATTTTTATATATTTTTTGAGGTAAAATTTCGAAAATTTAATAAATTTCTATTTTAAATTAGTTATTAAAATTGAAACTTTGTTGTTATCGGCAGATTAGATTAATATTGGAAATAAATTCAGAACATGGCGATAACATTGCAAACGAGTCTCCCTCGATACAGATAGATATTCTTAGCTTGCTATGAGGAATGACGTTCGGTGCTTCTCGCAATACGCGATTTTTTTTTAACTTTCGCGCGATTTTATCAGAGAAACGTAATAACTTCGTATA
>NW_012070322.1:0-322 GCF_000956235.1 Wasmannia auropunctata | reverse complement strand
TATCCCCTGTGTGCCTTGTCGACTCAGTAAATTCAGAATTTTATCCGTACGACGACTTAAATCTAGACTTTGATAAAAACAGATACGCCATCCTGTTTGATATGTATGCTCGTTTTCGTAAAACTTATTACGGATGCACAAACGATGAAACGCTCTTAACCGTAGGTTCATTTTTGGAGAATGGACCTTTCGTAGTCATTGACTGCACGCGACAAAACGAGTCCGTCAAGAGCGCTACCGTGGATATGCAAATAGAATTTGACTGTAAAGAAAATGTGGAGAATACTACAGCCTATTGTCTTATCTTACACGATCGCGTGAA
>NW_012070321.1:0-328 GCF_000956235.1 Wasmannia auropunctata | reverse complement strand
TATCCCCTGTGTGCCTTGTCGACTCAGTTTAATTGTATTGTATATTATCGTTAAACCAACATTTGTTTTTTATGTAACGTTCTGATTATATTTGGTTACTTTTGAATTCTTTTTATCATTGTTTCTTTTTTCCCTCTAGCAGCGCCAAGTGTTTTAACACACAAAAATTATTTTATTAAAATTAAATTTTTTAATTTTGTACTGTTACCTCTTTAATTCTTTGTGATAATACTTTGATTGAGTAAGGTAACGCAATTTTGTTATGTAATAATATTTTGAAGAATAAAACAATTACTACCACTTGAATAGCAATCGAAAGAGTCCTGAA
>NW_012070320.1:8228-8647 GCF_000956235.1 Wasmannia auropunctata | reverse complement strand
TATCAATCGTTACTACGCTTTCTTTCTTGTTGGTCATGTAATGTCTTAACGCACCTGCAACACAACATTCTGATTTTAGTATATACGCTTAAGGTTTCTGACTACTCAGTTAGACGTGCGGGCACGCGAATCGACGTAATATTAAAGGCGCTAGCAGGGAAGCGTCGATCGGCCAAGTTTACCTCCGGACCCGACAGAGCTGAAAATTTTCTAAATCCCGCGCGGCGTGTTGCTTTTGCGCGGCGTGTTGCTTTCGCCGCGTTTACCTCCGGCGCCGAAAATTCTCCGCTATCGAGGCGAACGGACGACGGGGGTGCACGGGGGCACTCGGGTGGCCGAATAGACGTGCGGGCACGCGAATCGACGTAATATTAAGGGCGCTAGCGGGGAAGCGTTGAACTGAGTCGACAAGGCACACA
>NW_012070320.1:0-569 GCF_000956235.1 Wasmannia auropunctata | reverse complement strand
TATCCCCTGTGTGCCTTGTCGACTCAGTAAAATTTTCCAAGTCCCGCGCGGTGTGTTGCTTTCGCGCGGCGTGTTTCTTTCGCCGCGTTTACCTCCGGCGCCGAAAATTCTCCGCTATGGAGGCGAACGGACGACGGGTGTGCACGGGGGCACTTGGGTGGCCGAATAGACGAGCGGGCACGCGAATCGACGTAATATTAAGGGCGCCAGCGGGGAAGCGAAGCGTCGATCGGCCAGGTTTACCTCCGGACCCGACAGAGCCGAAAATTTTCTAAGTCCCGCGCGGCGTGTTGCTTTCGCGCGGCGTGATGCTTTCGCCGCGTTTACCTCCGGCGCCGAAAATTTTCCGCTACCGAGGCGAACGGACGACGGGGGTGACACGGAGTTACTCGGGTGACCGAATGGACGTGCGGGCACGCGAATCGACGTAATATTAAGGGCGCTAGCGGGAAGGCGTCGATCCGCGAGGTTTACCTCCGGACCCGACAGAGCCGAAAATTTTCTAAGTCCCGCGCGGCGTGTTGCTTTCGCGCGGCGTGTTGCTTTCGCCACGACCTCCGGCCCCAAAA
>NW_012070319.1:0-490 GCF_000956235.1 Wasmannia auropunctata | reverse complement strand
CCTAAGTGACTGGAGTTCAGACGTGTGCTCTTCCGATCTTCCTATAAGATACATAAAGGATGTAGAGATGAGTAAAGCACAGTATACATTCTACTACTTTAAGAATTTTACTAAAAATAATCTTTTAGCAGAGGAGCGAATCGAGTAATTAAAATTGTAAATATTTTGTAAATAATATGGATATTAATTTGCAATTCAAATAATGAGATATATTTTGTAAAAATTATGAAAATGATCTCGCAAATTATCATGATTACCGTATAATATTAATCAATATTGTAATTTGTAATTGTAGAGAGCGTTAGAATTAAAATCTGGTGATGCAACGTTTCTTTATATGCTTGTATGCTTAAAAAGAGGCAAAATATTTACAATTTTAATTACTCGATTCGCTACTCTGCTAAAAGATTATTTTTAGTAAAATTCTTAAATAGTAGAATGTATAATGTGCTTTACTCATCTCTACATCTTTATGTATCTTATAGGATTA
>NW_012070318.1:0-429 GCF_000956235.1 Wasmannia auropunctata | reverse complement strand
TATCCCCTGTGTGCCTTGTCGACTCAGTTATATATATATATATATATTTAAGTATCTCCGGTAAATATTTTGATAATACGGATATGTATGATAACGTATGTACAAATGAGGATAGCATATGGACATACAAACTTATCCTTTTGGGGATATCCTTATAGTGTCCACAAATGTATATCCTATGGACAGCTTGTAAGGCTCATGGATGTCCCGACCAGAAATGGACATAAAACGGATGTCCATAGGATATCCTGTGCTGTCTGGGTCATGTATGCACTTAGTGCGAGATGTTGAATAATGTTTTTGTAACATATAAGCTAATAATGAGTGTAAGTACTTAATGGTCTCTAATAGAAAGGCGAAGATATTTTTGAATTTTGATATTTTTAAATTAGAATATTCTCGGAATTGCTTTAATGTAAAATATATTAA
>NW_012070317.1:0-334 GCF_000956235.1 Wasmannia auropunctata | reverse complement strand
TATCCCCTGTGTGCCTTGTCGACTCAGTTTCTCGAAAAAGATGGATTAATTCTCATGTGATTTCCACGTAATGAGTGTTTATTTTAATAAATTTTCAATAGTTTTAATGCAAACGTCACAAGTTATCACTGACACAGATCAAATAATTAGATAATTCTTTTTTTTTTACAAACCGTGTTACTTCAATATTTTACACTCAATTCACATACAAATTATGCACTTGAAGAAATTACGAGAAATCTTCTAATGTATTTACTTAATATCGGTACTGTTACGTCCAGACCCCAGGATATTTGTTTGGGCGTGTAGATAGAGAGAGTGAGTAAACGAGATG
>NW_012070316.1:0-565 GCF_000956235.1 Wasmannia auropunctata | reverse complement strand
TTCTGAGCTCGTCTTCCACGGCTTGAGGACGTCTAGGCGGTGGCGTTTGTGAAGATGCTGGAAGGTCATAGATTGGGTGCGAATGTTCCGAATCTCTTGGTGTCCTTGATTCCCTCGCGGGGTTTCTTTGGGTCCGGGGTCATGGTCGGGCTCTCCTCCGGTTATCCGATCACTCGCGACATTTAGACTAATCGAGTACGGTTGGCCGGGCAAGAATGAGGCGGTGTAAGCCAATGCCGAATTCTGAGCTCGTCTTCCACGGCTTGAGGACGTCTAGACAGTGGCGTTTGTGAAGGTGCTGGAAGGTGCTAGAACTTTAGCCTCTGACGGCGTCTCGCGTCCTGGGCGGGTCTCGTCGCCGATTATATAAACGTTTGTTGCGTCGGAAAATCCGTACAAAGAGTCGCGCGACTCGTAAATTTTTCACGAATAAAGGTGTAACTATGATTCTCGTAGTTACTCTCTTTTTCGCGCATCCTAACATTTAACTCGGGTCGCGTTAAAAGTCGCGCCGCGCAGTGACTCTCATTCGATGGACTCTTAGTCCATCGAATGAGATGTCTTA
>NW_012070315.1:0-376 GCF_000956235.1 Wasmannia auropunctata | reverse complement strand
TATCCGGAGGTAATCCGGAAGATTCGGGATTCGTTCCTTTCTGCAACAGGTCTCTTGACGTTCAATATGCCTTTATTGCAGAAATGATGAATTATATTATTTTTATTAATAATATCAATAATATTGAAGGTTGTAATATATAAATTATAATTGTACCTTATGATTATCGGCCTTCAATTTATTCACCTTTGTCAAAGATACGTGGTTTGCAAATTATTTTTTGATCGTTGATTTACAAAAACTTTACTTATCTTGTTAATCATTGATAATTTTTTTTGAAAGAATTGGAAATACGTTAATAATGAAAATTAACTAATAATTTGTTAACTTTTGGTCACGGTTGCTTGAATTACATAGATCGGAAGAGCACACGTCT
>NW_012070314.1:0-431 GCF_000956235.1 Wasmannia auropunctata | reverse complement strand
TAAAATTATATACATGTCCTCAAGTTTTCGAAGAGACTGCATTTTTAGAAATATTCCTTTGCTTTAAAAACATTATATACATGACCTCGAGTCTTCGAAGTGAGAGATTGCATTTTTAGAAATTTTTTATTGCTTTTCATAAAATTCTATGTATGTCCTCAAGTCTTCGAAGTGCAAAATTGCATTTTTAGAAATATTTATATGCTTTAAAAAAATATACATATGCTCGAATCTTCGGAGAGAGAGATTGTTTTTAGAAACATTTATTTGCTTTAATAAAATTATGTGCCGGTCCTCGAGTCTACAAAGTGAGAGATTGCATTTTTAGAAATATTTATTTGCTTTAAAAAAATTATACAGATGTCCTCAAGTCTTCGAAGTGACAGATTACATATTTAAGATCGGAAGAGCACACGTCTGAACTCCAGTCA
>NW_012070312.1:0-486 GCF_000956235.1 Wasmannia auropunctata | reverse complement strand
ATTGAACGCGTTGTATCTCGCGATCTAAATGACGCGTGACGACCGATCGGTAGACGCGATGGATCGCACACGCATCGCGTGACTATTATACCAAGTCGATTAAATATTCGATGTATCAATGAGCAAAGTCAAGTTTCAATTCCGTAAGAATGGAGATGGGCACCTTGCTTAATTTGCAAACGAATCCAGTGGTGCTGTCTTTGGTCATAAAATAAGAGTCAGTATTTCGTTCTTGTCCGGGAACACAGGCCACGTTGCCATGCGTGCACCGATAACCTACTATTCCCGCTTTTGAGTCGAATCTACTGTTGTAGACGAGTTTTTCTTGTAATAATTCACCGAGTCGCGATCCCGAAGGTTGAAATGGAATGACCTCGTTTAAGGAATAAATGTAATCCAGTACGTGCGTTAAAAAATACTTTATTCCAATAGCGTCGATTAATTCTCGTTTATAATATCGTTCTATAGACAGATCGGAAGAGCACA
>NW_012070311.1:0-534 GCF_000956235.1 Wasmannia auropunctata | reverse complement strand
TTGTGCGCGTCGTGAAGATTTTGTGGATATTCCAAATCTACTTCTAGAATATAACCTATCGGGGAATCTAACGCAACATCCCTAACATCAAAATTTGTTACGTCGTTAACCCATTGAAAATCTCTGTACGGTAATGGTTGACACATTGCCCAGCCGTATAAATTGTTTACATCGAAATACATTAAATACGACGACGGTTTCGATGGATCGTATGACTGCATGTACTTATTGTTGGCTCGCGCGTATCGCTTGGAACATTGACTCAGACCACCGCGTATACCACGTTCGACGAACATGACCATATCTATGTCAGTAAGCAATTCAAAATTGATTCGCGTATGTTTTAACATCGCGTCCCACGTAAATCCGGGTAGAGTATAATAGTATGCAGGGCTGGGCATATTTCAAATACTTGTATTTGAAATACAGTATTTGAAATACAATTTGTATTTTATATTTTGTATTTCAGCGGAACACATAAAAGTATTTTGTATTTTATATTTCAAATAAATTATTCAATGTATTTTGTATTTC
>NW_012070310.1:12695-13172 GCF_000956235.1 Wasmannia auropunctata | reverse complement strand
TGAAACATGATTATAATAACAAAGAAATAGAAAAGTAAATGGTCTAAAAGCTATCATTTTGTTGCTATACGAACTAAAGAACTATCTTTTGATCAACAACTTTAATACGTCTAACCTTTCACTCATTCATTGTGACGTAAATAAATCCAAATATACATAACAATAAACCCATAAAAATTTAATAAATAAATCAAAAAAACTAACAAAAATACAGCGCTGTACAAAGGAATATCGAGTAATGTAAACTCAAATATAATTAAATTAATATTAATCTAACCTAAATATGTTTTAATTAATATTAAGTTGCACGCTACGTGCTGGATGTTATTCCTATTAGCTTTGACACAATACGTTATTTATTATATTTATAAAAGCCTTGCTTATTTATATGTATTTGGATTCTTTTACATCTCAATAGGTTAAGGACAGATATTAAAGTTTCTGTTTGAAGGTAGATTTCAGGTCTATAATATATAC
>NW_012070310.1:0-392 GCF_000956235.1 Wasmannia auropunctata | reverse complement strand
AAATTATATACATAACCTGCAGTCTCCAAAATAAGAGATTGCATTTTTAGAAATATTTTTTTGCTTTAAAAACATAATATACATGTTGTCGAATTTTTCAAATGAGAGATTGCCTTTTTACGAATATCTCTTTGTTTTAGACACATTATACATATATATATATATGTATTTCTTCGAGTCTTCGAAATTAGAGATTGCATTTTCAGAAATATTTCTTTGCTTTAAAAACATTATATACGTGTCCTCGAGTTTTCGAAGTGAGGGATTACATTATTAAATAGTTCTTATTGCTTTTCAAGAAATTCAATGTATGTCCTTAAGTCTTCGAAGTGAAAAATTGCATTTTTACAGATATTTATATGCTTTAAAAAAATTATGCACATAAGCTCGAA
>NW_012070309.1:0-436 GCF_000956235.1 Wasmannia auropunctata | reverse complement strand
AGTTAATAACACTTAGATTATTCAAAGAAACTACATCTTCGTAATCAGTATCCAGAGTTTCAATGACTACTCTCGTATCGAGCATATCACTGAGCCATTCTCGTTTTTGATATCCTTTAACATACACGATAGCCTCGTCGGTATCATCCTCTTCACCAAACACAGCTGTTGCAATCAGGTGTTTCGCCATGCTGTACGGAATCATCCCGTCTTCCCATCTCAATCCATGGTGATAAGCAATCAACCAGGAAGCGCCAGACTTGTCGAATTTTGTTAAAGAATTCCATGGCATAGGACTCGCAAAAATGTAATGCGAAAGAACTGTACCTCTTCTCAGGACAGCCACTTCTTTTACGATAAATCTCTTTCCAACGGTGAATCCTTGCAGATCTACAAACGTAGGTACGATCATGACGAGTAATCTATCAAAACTGTG
>NW_012070308.1:0-536 GCF_000956235.1 Wasmannia auropunctata | reverse complement strand
TATTATTTTTAAATAAAGGAGTTATTATCGGAAATAGTTTATCAGAATAAATTAATTGTTACATTTATTTAATAAAAATTGTTGCTATAATTCTATACAATACATAAATCGCGCTTTACATAATGTTAATGGAATTGAAAGTTTGTTGGTATCCCAATCAGCACACAATATTTTTTAAATGTTTTTTTAATGGTTTTTTTTTCATTTACCTGAAACTTACATTTTGGTAAAAAAATATTTTATTTAACATTTTATTTAATATTTTTTTTATTTAAATATTTTGTTTAGTAATAATGATTTCTAAAAACGTTTTTTAAACGTTTATTTAGTATTTTTTTAAATATTTATTTTACGTTAATTTTACATTTGAAATAATGATTTGAGTATACATTTTTTAAACGTTTATTTAATATTTTTTAAATATTTATTTAACGTTAATTTTATATTTGAAATAATTATTTGAGTATACATTTTTTAAACGTTTATTTAATATTTTTTTAAATATTTATTTAACGTTACTTTTACATTTGAAATAA
>NW_012070307.1:0-355 GCF_000956235.1 Wasmannia auropunctata | reverse complement strand
TATCCCCTGTGTGCCTTGTCGACTCAGTTTCGGGTCCCAACGTGTACGCTCTGGGTGCGCCTCTTCTCGCGATGAGAACGAGACGCCCCGGGAGTGCGGAGCCGCATCGCGACGCGGCCCATCCTCCCTCGGTCGACAACCAGGGCCGACCTTCACTTTCATTGCGCCTTTAGGTATCCGCTGAGTCCCAATGACTCGCGTACATGTTAGACTCCTTGGTCCGTGTTTCAAGACGGGTCCTAAGAGTACCCAAAGCAGTAGCATCGCCGACCGGTATCCGTCGCCACGCGCGACCCCCGCGAAGAGGCGCGCGCGCGGCGAACGTTTTGCAGGCCTGTCGAAGGTTAAGATATTA
>NW_012070306.1:0-428 GCF_000956235.1 Wasmannia auropunctata | reverse complement strand
TTAGCAATTTAATTTTCCCAACATGTTTATTAAGTTTAGCGTTTTTACAGTATGCTAAAAAAATTACTTATAATAAACTGTTCAACTGAAATAATGTAAACGATTAATGTTTAGTAGAAAATTTTATAACAAGTTTCGAGTTACAGAGTTACTGGTACAGTGAAAAATATTTACTAACTGCTTTTTCTGCTATTCATGGCTATTGCTTCCTTTAAAATATTGTAATATGTAAATAGCATGCGTTAAAACAGCTTTGAAGCTGTTATATTTATTTCCTGCATTAATCAAGTTTATTTCAATCTTCAATTAAAATTTTATACATTTATTTTAAAGCAAATTAGCTATTCTAAGAAAAAGATGAATTTACTATTTTACATATTTTACTAATAATGACAAATTATGTTTACAGTTAGCAGCTAGCAGATGAA
>NW_012070305.1:8047-9082 GCF_000956235.1 Wasmannia auropunctata | reverse complement strand
TTTATCTACATTTTTCCTTCGACGTAGAGAAAACTTTCGCATGGTAATGTGTATAATTCCTGCTGTTGTATGGGTATTCGTATTTCAACGCTGTGTCCAAACGCAGTATTAGCATATGGATTGTATGTGTGAGTATCAATCTTGACGATGGTGTCGTCAAAGACTGGTTCTTCTCCAATGTTTAGGATATTAGCCATCTCAGATACTATGCACGTTAAAACCCAAACATTTAAAAAATTCAATGTTGGAAGCAGTGAGTTTCTTCTTAATAGGTCGAATGTTTTTTACTGTTGTTTCTCCAGTTAAAATTGTGTCTCCTGTACGTTTCACCTTATTCAGCACAAGCATCTCACGTTATCGCGGTCGTCTCTGTACGTGCAGCCTCACAGTGATTTCTTCTCCGCGAAAATCGAGCAATCGACCGTATTGATCCACAACGCGGATAGTCAGATCCGATATGCTCCGTGCGATGATCGGAAGGTAAATGATCTGCGCCGGCGTTTCCGATATCTTATATCCTGGCGGCACGCCCGGTGAAAACTCGTGTATCGAATGTACACACTTGTCGTTACTATACGCACTCGCGGTCATGTTACACTTTATGCGAATGATGTTTACATTCATGATATTTATCGGTACGGTTCGATTCGTGCCATTGACGTGGTTCCAGCGTGCGATTTGATGAAAATCCCAACAGCGATCCAATGTTACAGGATTTTGTGAAATTTATCCGATACGCGCACTTGATCACGCTCTTCATCGTATTGTTATTGGCGCGAATCACCAGCGGGTTCTCATCCTCTTCATCGCTTTTTGTTTTCTTTCTCACAGCATCGTTTGAATAAACATGTAGGATTGCACGTTTCAAATATTTTGCAATGTCATGCAGTTCGTACGATCCTTCGGAAATTACAATCTCCTTGTCGTCTTTATCAAAATAAAATTTGTTATTCAACGAATTTACATTAGGTATCGTATAATACGTTTCAAAATCTGCTAGACCGAGTTCGTATTCACCATCGCTCAAATTTACAG
>NW_012070305.1:4813-6050 GCF_000956235.1 Wasmannia auropunctata | reverse complement strand
TTTTCTATCTCAGTCAGACTTATGCAAAGATACCGAAACATCTTATACGCGACAACGCGAATTTTTGATCCTGTTCAAACAGGATGGTACAAATCTGAAACATGTGTACAACGATCACGTAAACACCGACATGTCTTACGAGGATTTTTGTAAATTGTGTCACAATTGCTGGCAACAAAAGTATGGATTTTTAGTGATAGACAAGGATAGCGCACTTGTCAGTGGGCGTATAGAAAAGGATTTAATGACTTTGTGGTACTGTAACGTAGTTAGTTGTTGTCGATACATCGATTGTGCAACATTCCCGACATGGAGGATCGCGAGAGAATAGCGCAACAGATTGAAAAAACGAGCGATTCCATTCGCAAAGAATATTGCGCCTTGAAAACTAGAATGGAAGAAGATATCGCGCTGGAGAGACACTTTAAGCCCATCATCGAGCCTCTAAAACGAATTGCTGAAAATATCGCCGACGATGAATTGGTCGAGAACGAATCGTTCTTTTAGGGAGTAGACGAAGGATATATGAAATCAACATCCAAACGAAAAAAATTCAAGCGCCTCATTAGACAATTCTATACTGGCTTCCACTTTGGTTAAATCAATGCTGAAACGTTCGAAAACTGTGCCGTCTACTTTGAATGAAATGTCTGAAATATTACCATCACACGATGAATCGTACGCTCCCTCCGTTGAAGAAATTTTTGAAATCGCCAATGAGCCGCTCGTAACATCCGTTCGAAACCAATTGCAAACATCCGAGGGACAAGAAAAGCTACAAATCCACTATGGTCCTTTGGGGCAAAAATATCTGGGGGCGGTCCTAAGCGGTGAAAAAGTGGTCAACATAGACGACGTTTACGGAGTTTATTTTAGCAATGATGGAACGAAGCTCGGCAACAAACGTATTACCTTGAATAAAAACGATAATATAATCATTGATGAGAAAAAACTTAAAATTGTAAAAACGGATAAGGCTCTTATGAATAAACAATTCGAAAATCAAGAAAAAGCGTTAAAGAGCCAACGCAGGGTGAACTTTGCTTAAATGAATATAATTCTCACATCAATAACTTAAGAATAAATACATAAATTACAATACAACGAACAATATCAAAACCTCTGACGTTTCGACCCTAAATATGTGGTCATCTTCAGAGAGGTAGGCGGTAACGCATTATATATGAAACATGACTTACAAAATCTTCTTATGTTCTTATAATACTATTCGCAAAAT
>NW_012070305.1:0-936 GCF_000956235.1 Wasmannia auropunctata | reverse complement strand
ATCAAGGTGCAGAAAACTAATCCCGCAACGTATCTTTTGGAGGATTCTCGCGGAAAACCCATAGCCGGAGGATTCTATGAATACGAACTCCATCGTGTTGCTAATCCCGACGTGTACCTCGTTGATAAAGTTTTGCGCAAAAGAGGGAATGAGGTATACGTGAAATGGTTCGGATTGGACGATTCACATAATTTGTGGATACACAAGGATAACGTGTTGTAAAATAAATTTATATTGCAAATTGTTTTTTTTTATATGCATAAAACATTACGTTTATTAAAAATATATGAGATTATTACAAATATACTATATGTGTTTATTACAACTATACGAGTTTTCATTTACAATAGTATCTTATAAAGTCCCCATGGCAGGAATGATCGATAGAATCAGGCACAATGTATCGCTTATCATTGTACGGACTTAGAGCGAGCTTCGTCTCGGATACCGTATACACTTCATGCAACTTTGATCTTATGCAAGATTGCTGTCGCGTCATTTCGGTTTCGTCCAGCAGACATCACACGTAATCGTTAAATGTTATCGATTTTGCTACGACATTACTCTTGACACCTTTTACCTTTTTAGTATCTTTTTTACCATCAACACGCAAGGCATACATCTTTGCTCTAAGCCCTACGAATTCGGTCATGATTGCACCATTGTTTTCGTTTTTCTTCAGGCCCGGAACCTTTTTATTAGCGAGCGGAATACCGTACACATTATCAACCGCGTAATCGCTTGTATCAAATTTCCTAATGTCACGCTTCATGATTTCATAAACATCCCTTACAGAAAAAAACTTGTGGCATTATTGAAATGACAACTAATGAATAACTATTAGTGCACACATCAATAGTAATTTCGCGCACTGTTGGAATAGTATGTACTAATAGGTACTCAATGCATACAGAATGTACATAACCAAAAATAATT
>NW_012070304.1:0-863 GCF_000956235.1 Wasmannia auropunctata | reverse complement strand
TATCCCCTGTGTGCCTTGTCGACTCAGTTACGAGACGTTGCACGCGAGAGACAGGAGGATAAGAGCCGCATATATTTGGAGAGAGGAATCGTGTCGAACGGCAGGTGACGATCCGCGCGCCGCTCTCTCTCACTCGATCGACCACGCCACAACGTTCGTTGCAACGTTGCGTCTGGGACCGTGGACGACGAGTGTCGAGATCGACCGCACGCGATATCCCCTCCGGTCACACCGCCCAGGCGCGCGTACGCGCGCGCCGGCGGTGCTCTGCGAGCGAGGAGCGAGGCGTTGGCGCGCCAACGATCCGAGGGAGGCCCGCGGCCGGTGTTCAAGCACCGTGCCTGTGCCCTTTCGGATTCGGCGGCGTCGGCCGGCGCGAACCGGTGGTAACCTACAACGCCGCGGCGACTCGCCGAGAGTCGCTCGCGCGCTGGAGGGCCCGGAGACACCGTGAGACGAAACCCCCGCCGACTTGTGATTTATCGCATCGGTGGCGGGTGTTTCTCTCGTCTTCGTCGCCCGATGGTTTTTCAAAGATTTCCGCCCCGGCTCTCGTCTCATTCCCCCGCGCGATCGCGCGCCGGTTGGAGACGAGAGACGCTCCGCTCGCGCGACGATGTCGTCTCACGTTGTGCCGTAGCCCCCTGCAAACGGGGCGGCGGTCCGCGCGTGCTCGGACGCGCGGCCAGGCTGATCGAAGGGCCCCCATTCCCTCGCGAGTGGCGTTGATCCCGGAGGATCCCACTCTCCCCCGTCGACTCTCCGTGCCTCCTCGCGCGCTGCCCGCGCGCCGAGAGAGTGGCCGAGTGGAAGACGAGAGAGAGAGATGGTGAAGCCCCGGCGAGAGATGGCCACGAGAGAGA
>NW_012070303.1:0-636 GCF_000956235.1 Wasmannia auropunctata | reverse complement strand
CAGACAAAGCAGATCAGTGAGCGTTTATAGTGATTTGGATCTGAGTGAATAAACCAATCGTATAATAAAGATTCACTGAGCGCTCACTGATCGGGACCACAGTTATATACTGTGTCGGGATTGTCTGCTGAACGTGGCTAATAACGGGAAGATATAATTATAACATTATACCGGAATTTATTTTTACCAAAGGGTATCTCTAAATTTCTAGTCTAGAGACAGTACACCAATCGTGGTTCGCATTTGCAAAATATAAGTTCTAAAACTAAATTTAAAAAATGTTGCAACCTATTTGTCCCAGGGACGTAGAAATATATACGGACAGAGCAAAATCGTAATTTAGGCTGATATTACATTTGTTGTGTACAACAAAACATTTCAAGCTTATTGATTAATTGCGAGAAAAAGAAGTTGTTGAAACTCTTTACCTTATAGCCAGTCAATAGGCTTGAAATCTTTGTCTTATGATTCGTGTAATAGTACTCTAGACGAGGAGAATGAAGCCGAAATGCGGAGACTCAGACCAATTCACCCCCTCCACAGCAAAAGTATAGGAATGCTCAGTCTATTATATAAGTGTTGTATCACACGGACACGAGACTTAATATCATTGCGCCTGCGCAAACTAACAGCTAA
>NW_012070302.1:0-323 GCF_000956235.1 Wasmannia auropunctata | reverse complement strand
TAGTACACATTTTTGGAGATTTGACGCATTTTCTTTGGACCTATGTAATTCCATAAAAAATCAATAGGATCGTTTTCTAAAGGGTCGATCTGAAAAGTAGAGATTTCAAGCTGTAAAATGCATATGTATTGATAATTTATTAATTAATTGTTACGACGAGGTTTACTTTGTCACTAATTGGGACATTTACCTTATATCTACATTTTTGATTAAGGAAAAATCGATTTTAATTAGAAATTTTAGTTGAGAGTGTTGAAACCTAGTTTTTAAATAAAGCAGAATATAAGAAATAAAAGAGCAAGATTAATGTAAGTAAATTATTT
>NW_012070301.1:0-374 GCF_000956235.1 Wasmannia auropunctata | reverse complement strand
GGTATAGAGTTGCGGAATATAATTTCACTTGGTTGTATGTGTACACCTGTTCAAAGGTCGATGAGGCTATTTATGCGCTTTAATTTGTTTACGTAGTTAATGTATGATGTGTGTTTACCATTTGTAAGATAATTATTCTATCGATTTTAAGTAAGTCGTCTAGAAAAAAAGTATATCAATAATGTTTTGGTGGGGAGAGCCTTATATGTGAGATTAGCGGTGATGGGTTGTTAATAGTTAGTATTTTGACATTATGAATGAGGAAAACGATGACGAGATATTGAATATTTTTCGTGATCCTCGTGGATCTCCGACACTATTTCAACGAGTAGTCATGGACCAGCCTGAGTATATATATTCATTTTCGGATATTT